>NC_091933.1:22176264-22477931 GCF_041260155.1 Ptychodera flava | reverse complement strand
ATATTTCAGCAAACTTTTCTAATTAGTGATATATTAGGATTGGCTTAATCAAACTTAATAAAACGTGCTATGTACATTTAAGATACTATGATATAACATTATTGAAGTTATTTAGCATTTTTTCTTTTAGCAAATTACTAATTTCCGCATTTAACAAACTTTCCTAATTAGGGGATGTATATCTGGATTGACTCGACTAAAGTTGACGAAACTTGCTATGTATACAGAAGATACTATGACATAATATTACCAACAGTCAGTTTTGATTTTGTAAAACATCTTATTACTACTTTGCATATTCTAATAAAGGGATATACATGCATCTTGCTTGACTTCATCAAAGCCGATTAAACGCGTTATTGACATTGTCAAAACAGGATAAAATATTAATAAAAGTTGTTCAAGCCGCAATTTTCAATCCCAGGTTCTCGCATTCGTGGAGTTCTCCTCCCAGTCAAACACTTGGCCAGTACGATGTTTGATTTCTATAGCATTAATTACACAAACTGATCTCAACCTTTCGGCGCCGTTTGCTAATCCTGCAGAGTTTGTACAAGCGTTTGAATGACGGTCGGTTCAAATCGCCAACGGTCATTGATTACCCACCACCAACGTTCGAAGTTCCTAAAATATCGTCTTCCAGTCGCGTTAGAATTTGAATATAACAAAGAATTTGATCGGCCTCAGCTTCGCGCTGACCGCTTGGCAGTCTGTCTGCGTTTTTGCATCCGGAAAGAATAATAAGTGGCATTTTCTGGAGCGTGTGCCCGCGTGTTGCCTGTTTGGTATCCACTTAGAGTAAACACAATGAACGCCACCATAGCTTCGCGCCCTTTTAAAGGGAGGCTCCGTCTTTAAGCATTTTAACATCAGCGGGTTTCTTATTTACATATTTACCTAAAATCTACATGGGGATATAAGAGTGGAGGGACTTGCTAGGTATATGATGGAACAATTATATGTGAAATATATTTTGCAGTTTCATGTCAAAATATTTATAATTGTATATGTAATGAGCTTTCACAGTTTGGCATATATCTTGAAGGACTTGACCAAAGGCAATTACACTTGATAATGTAAAGTGTAGTTACAATGACAACAGTCAAAGAAATTTAGTTTTTTTTTATTCAGCTAATTACATGTTTATATACTTAATGACATTTGGCATTAATTTGTGGTGAATATTGTTCATGATGTTGATCATAACACTTTCAATGAAGTTGCAAACATGTGGCAAAAGTTTAAATTCACAGACAATTGCAATATTTACTAAACACGTTTTACATTCATATCTGGTTACAAATTGTACACAACCTTTCCGCATGATAACCTACAGATGGCCAGCTTTAGTGAAGCAAGCTTTCTTTCACAAGAATGACAGTCGTATGGTACGAATAAATCGTCATCGGGTGCAACCTGGGATATTTTAGCCACGACAGCAATGCCAAATACAGCTATGTGGAAGTAATCGAAATGAAATACGGCTAGTTTCCAATCGGAATCGATCTCACAACATTCGGCAAATGAAAAACTTCCTAATTGACAACATATGCATCAAATATGCTGGCATGACATTCAGTCACAGTGTAGGCATTACTGTGGACATGTGCACAACTTCTTGCAGACTTCTCCTTGTATTCGTATGAAATTACACCGTATGGTGATTTTCGGAGAGACATAGCCATCTCTCTTGCAAGCTTGTAAATCTGGGTTACTCAAGGAAAAGCCTGAGGCTTGTCTCTACAGTAAAACGCTCTTTTGGCAGGTGTCATGAACTGATAGATAAATATACCACCCATAAGCAAATGATTATTGATCGTATCGGTGACATTTTTCTGTAGATTAAGACCACTGCCTATTTTGACTTACAGATTGATATACGGCGTGTGCCACATGCTGGGCTGAATGCGCTTACCATATTCGAAACTCCTGACATTACTTCTCGGTTGTCTTTACCAGGTTGATATATTTTTCTTCTACGGATTTTACTTTTGTGTGTGTACCGGTATTAGTTTGTTGTCTATCTGAGCCGTGCTGTACATCGAGTTTGTCACATGGAACTTTTGACTATGATGTAGATTATGTCTTGTCTTTATAGTTCTAATTTGATTCACGCAGTCTCTTCAGAAGTATGGATGTTAAAGGATTGCCAAGTGTTTAAACAACACTCTCAGATACATTGATGATATCAAAAGTTTATGGAATCCTAGTATATCCAATTATCTCTACCACATCCACCTAGATGGCTTGGAAATCAAATATATAAGACATGTTGATGTCAATTAATTACAAAGAGATACAGCCCCTGAGTCTTTAGAATCATTTAAGAACGGATAATGGAAAATTGTTGCAGTATTCTCCCGGCAAAAACAACGTCTGTCAGTCTGTCGAAACTGAATCCTTTTAACGTAGGCATGGGACTTATTTTGAAAGTCTTTTTAATCAGGTGCTGCATACCTACATAATGTGTGAAGACAGTCATATACTTTATGATAAAACAGTGCCCCTGCACGAATTTGCGTCGATGTCTTTAAGTAATACGCCAGAACTACAAAACAGGGAAACTGCACAGTGTTAATCAGTGGCATTACCATAGAGATCACAAATCTTGTTCAATTTTCACATCAAGTAAAGAAATTTCTGGCCGTATAATAAGTTCTCATTATATTTTACCACGGGAGTACTTCGTCATAGACTAAGGTTCGTGTTTGAGAGTGACCTTCATGCATGCCTCATAAGTTTTCCCGGGAGACTCAGAAGCCACTACTAGCCGGCATATTCAGTTGTGAAATTATAGTGTAACTATATGAAGATTTTTGTCGGAAACCGACTTCATCATCATTACACTCGTTGAGAAATAAGATCTTTGCGTGTTACTGACGTCACGGCATTTCTTTGAAAGAATAACAACACAGTATTAAACATTTCAAGAAAGCTTTCAGGGATTGCCACAGTGCCTCTGCACGAATTGCGTCGATGTCTTTAAGTAATACGCCAGAACTACAAAACAGGCATTATTCAGTGCACATCATCTCACGTAAAAGCCAAAACACTCCATTAATATCAGCGCATAAATCGCCATAGATTTTATATGTACGTTATATTAAGAGGTATGCTCATCTTTGTCGTAAGCATATATACTAATTTGCAAAATACGTTTCTCTCCTGGTGACGTTTGAACTTTTGCTATAATAATAAGATGTAAAAAAGTGGAGAATGTAAAATGTTGGGAATTTTGCGTTGCCAAGATTTTCTTAATTGATTCAGCATGATGTTGTTTCTTCTCAGAATTTGACATGTACTTAGAGTACTGCTTTCTTGTTAAAGGTCTCAGCGATATCTCTTGTGCTTCTGAAGACATAAAATATTATTTGGTGCTAAACGTGCCTATTGTATCATCTTGCTGAGGGCATAATATCATTTTTATCTGATGTTAATGAATAGAAAATCGCCGCATTGGTTAAAAGCAACAAGCCCAGCTCTGATCTATCTGCGGCGTACATTTGTCTGCAAGTAATATACACCCAGAACTTTTATAATTTTCATAGGACACTTTTAACTTGAACCGACGTTGTATGTGACTGCGCGCCCCTTTTGTATTTAGAGTCAATCAATTACGTTGATTTGCCTGCTGACTGTACTCAATTGCACTGTACTGCACCGTACTGCACCGCACTGTACTGTACTGTACTGCACTGCACTGCAATGGACTGTGCTGTGTTGTACTGTACTGTACTGTGTTTGTACTGTACTGTACTGTACTGTACTGTACTGTACTGTACTGTACTGTACTGTACTGTACTGTACTGTACTGTACTGTTCTCTACTGTACGTATTGTACTGTACTGAACTGTTCTGTGCTGTACTGAACTGTACTGCGCTGTGCTGTGCTGTGCTGTGCTGTGCTGCGCTGCACTGCACTGCGCTGCGCTGCGCTGCACTGCACTGCACTGGACTGCACTGGACTGCACTGCACTGCACTGTACTGTACTGTACTGTACTGTACTGTACTGTACTGTACTGTACTTACTGTACTGTACTGTGCTGTAAAGTAAAGTAATTTTACTCAATAACATTGAAATAATCCTTTTGATAAGAAAACTTAAAGTAATTTATTCTGTTCTGCCACTTATCTGAACTTCGTAACCTTGAACAATGGCGATCTTGACTGAGCGTTTCTCTGGCCTCATGCTACTCTGAATATAGCACCTTTACAAGGAAAGAAATTCCCCTCATTTTATCCGTTTCGTGATTACAAATTAAATGTTATAAGGTGGGCCAGTTCTTCAAGATACTTTTGTTGATGTAGTTACAAAAATGAGAAAGCTTATCAAAAGACGCATAACTGTGAACAACACAGATGACTTTGATCAAAATGAAGCTTTTTTCCAAGCTTTTTTCATAGAGTTTGAGGTAATAGAAAACCTCAAGTCATATGTTGCAAACGTTTCTATGTGACCTATTCGAACATTCGACTAGTCGTATCGAGGGTCGGCTAAATCATACGGCGAAATGAATTTGGATTTAACAAATCAACTATATTTACTGTCATTGTTTTGATGGCAAGGAAGTATGGTGACGTTTCCTAGGGTTTTCCTTCCCTCTCTTGTTTGACTGCGTTGTAGCGGGTGAAACAGATATTTTGATTAATTTTTCTAAAGGAAACTTCAGACCATTCTTTCACATCATCAAAAATAAACTCCGGGGGTCATCGTGCAAAGCTTTGATAATGAAACAGTTCACCTAAAATTTACCGATGTTTGAAATTTAAAGTAGTCGATATATCCTATGTTCACTCTATATTTAGTAGAACTTTGCATTTCCGATTTTGCTGAAAGAAGGTGTTGAAAATTAATTTACTGCCCAGACTTCAGAAAGAGTCCGCCCAAATACTGTAAAACATTTGTGTCCTTAATACTTTCCTGAAATTAAGCCCGTTTATCTCAGGGTGAGTGAAAACTCATTCACAAATAAGACTATTGCCTTTTTCTTTAGAGTTGCATGTGGTGTTCAAAAGAAGAATAAATTAATAAGAAATGCGTCGAGAAAACATGGTGTTCCCATCTTACGTTTCAAAATACATCGCATAGAAATACATTTAAAATGTGGCCAACGCGGTTTAATAACAAATTGTGACCTTCCATGAAGGAACGAGTTGATTATTACGGGTCCGGGAACATGGTCATTTATCTATCTCTACAAGCGACTGTAAGATCTGTGAATGAACATGGATATAAGGTGATATAGTGGTTATGAAAAGGCCCAATTAAGTCGACCCGGGGCTTGCAGTGGCGGGGAATAACACCATCAATCTTTCACTTTTCACATATGCAAGGGGGCAATCACGTCACTCGCGGCCAGCGTTACAAGCTAATACGTTACAACAATTTAGGGGGCTTTACCAAATTTCAGACGTCTTTATTCGCTATAAGGTACTCATCTCACTGAATTGTAGAATCCATAATTACAAAGAGAGGTTAGTGTCAATAATCGTTACCGGGTACCTTAAGTAGAACAACGTCATAAAAAGGAATGTGAAATTTAGAACATCAGAAGCAAAAACTCAATTTTAAATGAACTATTTGAGATTGTGAACGTTCATGTGAATTCTAACACCAAAAAAAACTTTTAAAACCTCAGGAAGTAAGGCAGAACAAGCTACAGTGTGCAGTGTAATGGAACCGTACACAGTGTTGTTAATATGATAATCTCTTTTGAAGCTGCCATAAACCATTGTACCCTTTTCGTTTTTGCTCATAGTTTTCTTGGACAGGATGTGTGTAGGCAGAGATAATACTCCCGGTCTGATCTAATGATTCGTGAATTGAAGACGAATTGTTAAATACTTCTTGATGCCAGGGTCGTATCATCGACCTGTGGAGGCAAAATCCTACATGGGAATTAAAAAATAATACCAAGATCGAGTGTAACAATGAAGGACTGAAATTTATATATTTTTTAAAGAATATAAATCGTAAGATATAAATCATATCATTGAAAGTAACCAAATGAAGAAAAACCTCTATCTAATTTCACTTGACGATACTTCTTTTCAAATATTAAGAAAGTGAAGCATTGCATTGAAGTTTAGAAAATGATACGGGCTTCGAGCTTCATCAAATTTCCGTTCAATGTCGGAGTACCTTTTCTTTCAGTCTAATACCGTAAAAGCAACCCACCGAAATCGAAATATTATTTGACAATTTGTCACCTGGAAACATTGATACTGAGAGCAGCAAATGATATGACGGAAACCAGGGAGCTTCAAGTTCAGTTACAGCTTTTGACATTTTGACTGCATATTGTCTTCCTCAATGATTCGGAAAAAAAAATAATATATATATATATATATATATATATATATATATATATATATATATATATATATATATATATATATATATATACAATAAATATGAGATCACATCAAGTATGTTTGGTACCTATTACTCGAGTTTCACGCATACACGCGATCGTCAGATAGGTAGATTTTATTGTGTGAAATTTGCTTCAGGTGCTTACATATAAGTGTCAGGTTGGGTCAAACCATTTGGTGTTGTGGGTTGGATTGAAATTTGACAAGTAAAATTTGTTTTCGTGTCGGCACTTTGAGACCAACTCGGAACGCTTGTTTAAAAGGCTAGATTTATCTGCATTGATTATGAATAGCTTCTCTGTAAGGCAAAGGTTGCATTTCTTTGACACATTTGAGTAACTACTTGCTTTTGATAGGATTGACCATGATATATTAAATGGTTTGTCCTGAGATTTCAAGTGACAGACATATTTTGACAATTCTGTGCTGTTGGCGTATGCCTTACTTCGAAAAGATTGGACATGATTTGCATAGCGTGTTTTAAATGTGTTGTCAGTTAGACTGATGTAATGTTTCGCCTCATTGGCATCGCTTGTAACAGTAGCTTTATAGATTATGGATTTAGACTGGCAAGCCCCTGGAGTGGGCAATTGGTCTTGATGCGGCACTTACATACATCAGTGGGTTTTCTATCATTGCGCTGGGTGACCCGTTTGTTGTGTGATTTTATAATGCTGCCCATGTTGTGCATGCAGCTGTAGCTTAATTTAAGTGTATTTCTGTTAAGAACTTTATGTAATTTACAATCCTTTGGGAAATGTTTCTCAAGGAGACGGAAGAATTCCTTTCCGACGTTGGTTTTCACACTCTTACTGTAGGGTGGGTTGTACCATGTAATTCTACGCTGTCTGCTCCTTGTTTTCTTTACCGGCTTGTCAACACGTGTGTAATTTAGCTGGTCATCGTACCCACTGGCCTTAAGTGCTTCACTGTAAATATCACTGCATGCCTTGTTGAACAGACTCTCATCGCTGGATATGGAGGAGATGCGCTTTCCAAATGTATCGGGGATGTGTTTTATTATGGAGGGAGGGTGGTTGGATTTCTTATTGACATATATCGTGTTGTCGTTAGGTTTCTGTATGGGTAGTATTGGCCGTTGCTCAAGTTTAGAGTTATGTCAAGGAAGTTCACGATACTTCTGTTTACATCGATGGTTACTTTCAGGCCGAGGTCATTGAACGTCTTTGATAAGTCCTTTTTCATTCTGTCTGCTTTTCTGCCAGTGGCGTTCTTGATTACACCCAGGCCGTCATCTCTATATAGACCAATATTGTTTTTATCGAAGGATGAAGCAAGTATGTTGAGAATATAAAGCCCCACCAGTTCACATACCTCAGCTCCGTCATAACTTCCCATTGTAACGTCATACAAATTGGTGCTATCACGTTTCATCCATGGTACAGAGTCATCAAATAGGAGTGATTTCCTTGAATGCATAATGATATCAACATCCCTATCTGCAATGGTGGTGTGTTGCGTTGCAAATTCAAGCGATTTTTGTAGCAGGGATTCTGAGATAGATGGGTAGAAATTCACAATGTCGAATGTCACGAATTTGAATTGCATCTTGTCTTCTATGTTTTCAAACCAGCGGATGACTGATGTTGACTTTCTCCATTGGTTTACAGCTGTGATTGATCTGATGGTAGTATTTATTCTGTCAAGGATTTGTTTACTTACTTTGCCCATCTCACTCTTCGTGGGGTTGATGAGTCTGCATGTTGGGTTGTTCATGAAGTTATCTTTGTGGTCTTTCAGCGTTATAAATGCCTGTTTCATAGCCAGTGTGTCCATTCTTTCATCAATATGTAGGTCATGTGCAATCCATTGTGCTTCCATGTTGATGTTGTTACAGGCGTCAACGTCCGCAAGTTTATATGACTTAGTGATGTTCTCACGTTACATCGGTCTAACTGACAACACATTTAAAACACGCTATGCAAATCATGTCCAATCTTTTCGAAGTAAGGCATACGCCAACAGCACAGAATTGTCAAAATATGTCTGTCACTTGAAATCTCAGGACAAACCATTTAATATATCATGGTCAATCCTATCAAAAGCAAGTAGTTACTCAAATGTGTCAAAGAAATGCAACCTTTGCCTTACAGAGAAGCTATTCATAATCAATGCAGATAAATCTAGCCTTTTAAACAAGCGTTCCGAGTTGGTCTCAAAGTGCCGACACGAAAACAAATTTTACTTGTCAAATTTCAATCCAACCCACAACACCAAATGGTTTGACCCAACCTGACACTTATATGTAAGCACCTGAAGCAAATTTCACACAATAAAATCTACCTATCTGACGATCGCGTGTATGCGTGAAACTCGAGTAATAGGTACCAAACATACTTGATGTGATCTCATATTTATTGTAATATTGCTCTGCATCCCTGCATCGAGCACTTTACCCCTCTGAGAAGATACAAACAAGTTTTGGTATATATATATATATATATATATATATATATATATATATATATATATATATATATATATATATATATATATATATATATATATATATATATATATATATATATATATATATATATATATATATAATTTAGAATTATGAACTTGTGATTATGGATAATCCCACATAAGTCTCTGAAATACGCTGTTCCGTTTAGAATTAGCTGTCGGCATTAAAGCAGTGAAAATTATATCAATAATGCAGTCAGCATTCGGTGTACAATTGCCTCGACTATCGCTATTAAAGATTCATTATTTTGCGTTACTTTCGTAAACCATTATCAATTATCCAAAACGCAGGATTATTACAATGACCCAGAGAAGAATTCTACATGTACATTACCGTGTACACGCACAGGATGACCTTTTTTCAGGAAGCATCCAAAGTTGAATTTCAAAGCAAAGTACCCACCAGCCAAAATGGCATGACAATCTTCTTAGACTCTCTGACAAGTTTCGCTTATGGCACACATCTGTCGGGCACTGAATAATTAATGCCTACAAACTCTTAAAATTTGTATGTTACTTGATTTCCCAATTTCACTCAACGAGGAACATTTCGTAGTTGATGAACGTCAACCGGTGGTATTACAACTTCCCCGTCTGTAAGAACCTCCGAAAGCTCCCGACGAAATATAATAATTGTGAAGGGTTGCCGTTCAAGGAAATTCAAAGGAATTGCAACCACAGCTAAGGAGAGCGGCATTGGCTTGTGTGCAGTACACTCGTACTGAAAGATTTTGCACAGGGCAAAATTTTGAACCACCTCCAGTCTCCTCTGTGAATAGTCTTCGAGTAACACTTCGATACCCTGAAATTGTAATGCATCGCCGACGCCAAGTTTTGAACAATTCAATTCAACAGGGACCATAATGTCTTAAGTCTGTAGCATTGTGTATTCCCTGTTCCTCCGAATATCGTTGTATTAAAAGCAAACTCGATGTGAATGGGGAAAGTTCGCCCGTTTTACTATACGCGGCAAGTATAGTTGGCGGTAAATTGACAATTTTCATTGTAGTAAACCTTTGCTAATGATTATCAAAACCACCCGAAAAAGCATACATTATAGGTCAATAATTCCCGAAACAAGAGAAAAATAATGATTAAAACTACATTAAATATGCAAATTACAAAGAAGTTGACTTGTCTCGAAGTTCATCAACCTCACGTTCACCCAACCCCTAACAAATATATATATATATATATATATATATATATATATATATATATATATATATATATATATATATATATATGTAATATTTTAGATTATCCTGATCAACTCAGTTGTATATATATATATATATATATATATATATATATATATTCGTCATTGTGACATATCTTAGAATATGCACGTTACTAATTCTTTGACATGAATTGCAATATATTTGTTTAAATACATATAGTACCTTTAAAATAGTCATATATATATATATATATAAATATAAATATAAATATATATATATATATATATATATATATATATATATATATATATATATATATATATATATATATATATATATATATATATATATATATGAATGTTGACTCGGCTACTTTTATGTCATTGATGTCTCCCGATGTTTGGCCAGAAGGCGTGTTAATACGTAAGTTTTACCAACCTCGCAAATCCTAAATGGACGGTCTTCGTATTGTTTCATATAACTGTCGGTCAGTCAAGAACTCGCTAAAAATTGTTAGAGATCTGTGTGAATCTCATGATATTTGCTTGTTACAAGAGCATTGTTTAACCGGCAATAATTGTCTTATTTATCTACCATTCACAAAGATTTTGATTTTTACGGTGAGTCACCTATAGATACTAGTGAAAAGACCATATGGGGGTGTTGCTATTCTATGGCGTAATTCCATTGGTCACACTGTCAAAGTAAGATCTTTAATTTCACGACAGTAGAATCATTGGAATTGAAATCGATTATAGTAAGAGTAAAATGTTAATTCTTTGTGTATATCTACCAACTTGTAGTAGAGAAAACTACGATGACTTTACTGATTGCTTAGCAAAAATCCACTCCATTGTTCAAGCGAGTGATTGCTACTGTAGTATGGTTATTGGTTATTTTAATTCAGATCACAATTCCTTATTTGGTTCGTCATTACATAATTTCTGTAATGACTATAATTACTGTATTTCCGACAAGCTCTTTCCTTTACATATGTTAGTGATATGCATGGCTCCACGTCATGGTTAGATCATTGTATATCTACCTATAGCAGTCATCAATCTATAAAGTCCATGGAAATCTTGTATGACATGATGTTATCAGATCATTTTCCACTTAGTATTACATGCAATGTTGCTATCTTGCCATCGTGTGACTCTAGTAGCTCAGATATTCCCTATTGCAAACCAGGGTTGAATTTAAACTGGTCTAAGGTCAGCATCAAACAACGTGACTTGTACACTGCTGTCTCAGACAGACTTCTTGCTGATATTAATATTCCTACTGATTCACTATGCTGTAAAGATATTCACTGTAAAGACAAGAATCATGCTGACAGTATTTCTGATTTTATGACAATATCATTAATAGTTTACATTTTGCTGGCACTCGAATAAGCTCAAGTACAGAAAATAGTATAGGATGTGCAGTTGTTGGTTGGAATGACCATCTAAAAGAGATTCATGAAATGCCCGTGACACATTTAAATTATGGCGTGAGTCTGGTAAACCCAAGCATGGTCCACTGTATGATTTTAAACGTTGTACTCATGCTCGCTTTAAGTATGCGTTACGGGCGTGTCGAGCTAATGAAGAGCAAATGAAAGCAGATGCTATGGCCAAAAATCTTTTTGGTGGAAATCACAAAAAATGTTGGCACTCCATTAATAGTAAAAAGTGTTCGTCCAGGCCAAACAATGTGGGTGGCTGTACTGGCGAAGCTAATATTGCTGATATGTGGCGTAACCATCACTATGGCGTTTACAACTCAGTGAATACGACACATGACCAGAAGTTTGTGTTAGAAGTTGTTGAAAAGTGTACTCTCGAAAATGATTTCACTGTTTACCCCAGTGAAATTAGTGATGCAATAGGGAAACTACAGGGTGGTAAATCTGTTGGCCCTGACTATCTCTCAGCTGAGCATTTTATGTATGCTAGCACTAAAGTTTCCATTTTACTCAGTATGTGTTTTACGGCGATGTTTGTGCATAATGTTTGCCCTAGTCGTCTTTCCGATACTGTTTTAGTTCCCATCATAAAGGACAAAAACAACAATATCAATGACAAAAGTAACTATCGTCCGATTGCAGTTTCGACAGTTGCTTCTAAGCTCATGGAATTAATTTTACTTAGAAATATTGAATGTTTTCTTGAAACGTCACATTACCAGTTTGGTTTCAAATCTGGTCACTCGACCGATATGTGTGTCTTTGTACTTAAAGAAGTAATCAATTACTATAGAAAGCATGGTAGTAATGTCATTGTCACTTTCATGGACGCCTCCAAGGCATTTGACAGAGTCAACCATTGGGTTCTCTTCAAAAAGTTGATTGATCGCAAAGTACCAGTGTATTTTGTCAGATTTCTCCTGAGATGGTATCGAATTCAACAGACTTTTATTCGCTGGGGTGCATGTACCTCCAGTGGTTTTACTGTCTCCAATGGTGTAAAGCAAGGTGGGATCTTGTCACCAAAGCTTTTTAATATTTATATTGATCATTTGAGCTTTATGCTGTCTAATTCCAAAACAGGTTGTAACATTGGAGGACTTTTCGTCAATCACTTAATGTATGCTGATGATATTTGTCTGATTAGTCCTTCTGTCAAGGGAACTCAGAAGTTAGTCAATATATTTAGTGACTATGATGATACTCATGATATTTTGTTTAATAACAAAAAGACCAAATGTATGTGCGTGAGATGCGATTCATCTATGATTCGTCACATTCCTTCTGTGTATCTCAATAGAGTTAAATTAGTATTTGTCACAAAGAAGACACATTTGGGTTTTGTTCTCAACGATCACTTTCGTGATGATGACGATATCGAGCGACAGATGAGATGCTTTTATATATCAGCTAATATGCTTATGAGAAAATTTTCTCGATGTACTTTTGAAGTCAAGAGTGTTCTTTTCAAAACATATTGTTATCAATTGTATGGCGGTCCAATTTGGATGAAATATTCTGTTAATATTATGAGGAAATTGAAAGTTGCTTACAATAATGCTGCTCGTCTTTTATTGGGTTATGATAAACGTAGTAGTGCAAACTCTATGTTTATATCTAACAGAAGCAATAACTTTGATGCCTTGCTAAGAAGGAACATTTATGGTTTAAAGCAAAGACTTCTGAGAAGCAGTAATGATATTGTACGATGTGTGTATGACTCATTATATTTAAACTCCGAAATGATAAAGTTATGGAACAAGCTTCTTTTGTATAACTGAACCAAGCTGTGTATATTTATCACCATGTTTCTTTTGATGTTATATGGACAATGAGTCCGAAATAAAATCTATAATAATAATAATAATAATATATATATATATATATATATATATATATATATATATATATATATATATATATATATATATATATATATATACATACTTCAGTTGAATGTCATTGTATATACAACATTGGCGGTTATCTGCTCTGACTGAAACTGACAAGTGTTTATCAGTACTATAATATATTTTTCGTCAACCGGCGTGATCGTTTCATAACAGCAATATGTCAGTGACATGAAACTCCTTAATAACCTTGTAAACTCTATTTATATGTTTGTGTGATTGATGTACGTAGATAACATGAAGTCATTCTGAGAGTTTTTACATATCAGTAATTAATTACGCAAGTTTGCATGGAATGTTACAGGCAGTACCGACTAATAAAAATTATCATTTCTTCTTTCAAAACAGAAATTCCTTTCAATCAGATGAGTAGCTGCTGATTGCGCCTATAAAAGAGAGATAGACACAGAAAAGCCGAGAAACAAAAATCGGTAAGGAAATGGTTCACGACGTGTAAACTTTAGGCTGCATTCACAAACACCTCTGGAGGGGGGATTTCAGGGGCCTTGAAAAAAATTACAACATACCAGGGGGGATCTGAAAAAATTGACATCGCAAAGGGGGGGGGCTTGAAAATTTATTGAATATCAAATTCCTTTTCAAATACCTCCAGCACTTTCATTTCCCGCCATTTCTATTTTTGGCGCGTCCTTTGGGCGCAAGTTTATGGGTATATTAAGCAATTCATCGATGATCCCATGCAGCCATCTTGAGCCAAAAGATTTAGCTTGCCATAATTTCTACTTCCCCAACCCCTCTGTTGTGCAAAACTGTCTTTTTAATGACCAAAAGTAATTGTTACGCTGAATGACGTTCATGCTTATCAGACACGAGGAGCCTCAACTTGTAATTATTACTGCCTCGATTTCGTACTGAAACGGGTCAAAGGACTTTGTTTTGCCATGCAAGCAGCGCGAGCTTGGAATTCTCTGCCTGATGCGGTTAGATGCAATACGAACATGAATAATTTCAAATCCCAGTTGAACTCTTACATCAGAGACAATGTAAGCAGATAGACTATTCGGATTTCAGCAGTTTTTTATGTATGTTTTTATCTGTAGTCACAGCTCTTACATTTTACTTGTACTGATTTATTTTTTATTTGATTTTTATATTTATTTTCACGTTTAAAACTTGAATATTTTATACTTTATGTCGGACCCCATGGTAGATTACAACCTTATAGGAGTCTTTACCCTGTTTGAGTATGTAAATGGGAAATCCTTTAATGTGAAATAAAAGTTTCAACTTAATTTTTCAATAACAATTTGGGAGATAACCTATTTGATAACATTCTCCCATTGACTATACATTAGGTCCAGGTAAGTGTCAAATGTTCATGTCGCCGTATGCACATTTTATTTTTTTAGGACTTTGACAGAATACAAACTGTTTATAATAGTGCACAGTATCATCAATAATAAGTAGAAGCTTCAGTTCAAACAACCTTTGAATAACAATTTTGGAGACTATAGCCCAAATGTTAATCGTAGTTCCGTCAATGTATAGTGAATCACATTTTCAAATCAAATTTCTTGCTTACACATGCGCTCATAACCAACCTATAGTCTAATCAAGTAAAGTCGATAAATACACAGATTTAGCTAGTTTTGTATTGCAACAAATTATTCATAGTTTCCTCATAGACTACAATGTATAGTGGATCAACATTTCGGTGGAATTCCATAATCAAATCTCATGCACACACATGCACTTGTAACCACCTTAGTCTAATCAATTGTATTAATATCAATTGATAATTGCATTAATATCAATTATCAAATGTCTATAAATACAGAGATTTAGCTAGTTTTGCATTTTAACAAATTATTCGTAGTTTCCTCATAGACTACAATGTAAAGTTGTGGTGAAATTCCGATCAAGTACAGTTACTTCAAATTTTTAGGTCCAAAAGTGCACAAATATTGTAAGATTTATATAGGGAAAAATTATTCTCAGTGTTGTCATAAACTCCCACGTGTAGTGGATACATTTTTGGCGAAATTCCGAAATTATATTTCTTGTTCACATGTGCACCTGTAAACATCAAATGCTAATCAAGTATATTTATATCACTTATCAAACGTTTATAGATGAACAGAAATTTCTAGTTTAATATTGAACAATATGCGTTCATAGGTTTCTCAAAGACTACCATGTACAGCAAATCAACATTATCGATGAAATCCAAAAATCAAATTTCTTGTACACATGCACTTTTTACCTGCCACTTCAAGCAAAGTACATTTACAAAAGCTATCACACACATATAAAACTAGAGATTTAGCTTGTTTTAAGTAAAAATGTTAATAGTTTGCCCAATAGATTCCCACGTATTATGATATGATATTTTTGGACGAAGCACTTTATCTGCCGCCATTTCCTTTCTTTGGGGGACTTCAAAATTATAGCGAGTCAGGAGGGACTTTAACACATTGTGAGTTTTTAAGGGGCATTAGAAAACATTTGAGAACTTTTAATTTCCTGCTCCGTCCCCCTCTTCAGGTGTTTATGAATGTAGCCTAAGTAAAAAGGGTACATTATCGTCTCTGTGGAACAGTTAAAGTAAAAAGCCTTCTATCTTTCCAGATGGCTGATTTATTTACTCAAAATCGGTATCAAAGCAGTTCGGATAAAGATATCAAGCAGATGGCATTGTTTAATGTTCATGTGAATGTTGTTGAAACACTTCCTGTAACAGCGAACTATGCAGCTACCAGATATAGCTACATTCATACTGGTGGACGTTTGCGCTGCTATAACTGTCTCCATGGCCGTTTCCTTCCCGATAATTTTTTCTTTTGACTTGCACTTGTCCAGTACAGGACACTCTTCACTAGAACATGAGAATACAACTGCCTGATGAAACTTGAAATTAACGACAAATACACTCTATCGTTTAATATGTAAGACATGATTTCGCAGCAAGTTAAAAGTTTATTAATATGTTAAAAGAAACCAGACACAATATCTAAACGCTTCATGGTACATAGAATAATACTGAAAGAAAAATAATGAACTCACAAAGAAGGAGCTCGACAAATTTAACTTACACGTATTAACTGTCGAAAGTGATCTGTCAAGCATCATCACAATGGAGTTTGGTGACAGCAATGAAAATCATTTTCCGAATATGCAAATTTCATGGCAAAACGTGTTATTGGTGCCATTCAAATTATTTTTTTTTAATTGCACTGAACGTGTTCATTCCATTAAAATATGTGTCAAATTATCCCAAGTCTTAAAGCTTCCCTGCTTTTGTGTGTTTGTGCTTTCATTATTTCCTGACGCCAATCCTCTCAGTGACATAGAGTAGTTGAAAGTGAAATATGCTTAGAGGACTCTGATGAAAATTACTATCTACCTTTTAACTCAGAATTAATATATATATGTATATATGTATATATGTA
The DNA here is from genome assembly GCF_041260155.1 of Ptychodera flava. Taxonomy (NCBI): domain Eukaryota; kingdom Metazoa; phylum Hemichordata; class Enteropneusta; family Ptychoderidae; genus Ptychodera; species Ptychodera flava. The sequence continues at coordinate 22,461,114 of NC_091933.1, read as the reverse complement.
TATATATGTCAAACAAATGTTGCACCGCTTGCTAGCACTGTCATATGGCCTGGCTTTGGCTAAGACCTTCCATGAAATAGTGTGCGTGATATTGTTGTCCTTTAGCGTCCAAGCCATGTGACAGTGCTAGAAAGCGGTGCAACCTTTGTTTTACGGAGAAATTTATTATCATCCGCCATCCAGAATGTTCCATGCTTAACAAAAGAAACGAACTTGTGTCCTTATGCCGTCACAGAAGCAAAACATTGTTATGCAACAACTAGTAACTTCCAAATACATCCCGCTACGTAAATCAGTCCTCTCCTTGGTATGAATATTCATAACAGCAGTAGTATGTTGTTATGCAACAACTGTCAATCTCAACCAAAATTTCACCATCTGCGTAACCAGCTAGGTTTACCCCATGTAGATTCTCTCCAGTTTAGACTCCTGACGAGTGGGTCTCGCGACTCACGAAACAACGTTGTAGAGATAAAATAGTAAAATCAATTCTCCAGCAACCCTTACATATGTTGCTCTACTTTTGTATTGAGCACTTTGTATCGGACAATGTATGTATGTATGTATGTATGTATGTATGTATGTATGTATGTATGTATGTATGTATGTATGTATGTATGTATGTATGTATGTATGTATGTATGTATGTATGTATGTGTGTATGTGGGTATGTGTGTATGTATGTATGTTCGTACAGACGACAAGATGATAAATGAACATAAAGCAATCGATAGTTGAATAAATATTCAATTTATGTTTGCGCATCCGTACTATCGTTTGAGTTTGGATGTATTTTCACCGCAGCATTTAAAAACCAACTCAAAATCAATACCTATGCTTTACCTGTAATGCCTTCACAGCATGCAATGCATATAAGACGGTGTACAGAGATGAAATGGTTTGTTTTACGTGAAAACTACCATTAATCAAATTGTCAAAGAAAGCCGTCTTACTTGCTTGATCATAGCGATAAACCATTCTATCTCTCAAGCTTCTAACCCACCTACTAAAAAAATTGTAAAATAAGCACTGATATAAGTATAGCACAATGTCAAATAACGAAATGTCCATATATATGTATATACAAAATTTTATCGAATTATGTAAAGCAAGAATTATTCTCGTAATCAAGAAGGCAAAAGTTACAGGTTATATGACAAAGACAACCACAACAAATGGAATTTACTCTGATTATGACGATAGTTTCAAAATGATATATCGCTTTAGAAAATTTAGCGAGTTTCAACAAATTAGTTTCACCGATTGAATTGTTTGGAATATAAGAGAATATTTCACCATAGGTGACTAGTTAATCCATCATTCTGCTAGAAACAGACATGTCGTAGCAAAGAGGCACTTATGGATGAACCCAGTTGACAATATGTATATAAATTCGAATGTTTGTCATCCTCTGTACCTTTACCAGTCCGGGTCATTTCTAAAATTGGCGACAAATAATGATAATGTATTCCGGCTTTTAGCCAATCATCGACCAGATTACATCATTAATAAAGTACAGGTCACGCTGGGTCACAAATTACCCACCAAGTGTGATCGGCAGTTTTGGGCTGCTTATTAAGCCTGTGTCTTGTGAATTTCGACTGTTAACATAATTCACGTGTTCTGCAGAAGGTCATGTCCAACAAGGAGTCCGATGAGTGAAGAAATATTCGAAATATTGACGATTCTTCTACCCCCAGTTTATCGATTTCGCTCAAGTACCGAGAATCATTTTGTGGATGTTCGTCATCTCTAATAGAAATACTGTTATAAAGTTTATTTGTGTAGGTACGCGTATGGCGTTTTGCAAGAAGGAAGAGCGATGTCAGAGCTCTAAAATGATACCTCTTTTGTAGTTGTCCTACGCAGGCTAAAAATTGTACGTGATTTTGAAAATGTGTTGACAGAGTGGCCACACAACTGTTCGACATACGGTAGGGAATTTGTGATCGCTGCCATCTCCGATACAAATGGGGTTTTCTGAACGATCTGTGTAGGTACACGATTTATATTTCGCAGGACTTCAGGCCAGAGTCCAGGAATCACAGCGATGTATGGGGTTTGGTTGTCTAAGCCAGAATAAAAATGGTACACGATTTTGAAAATGTGTTTTGACAGAGTGGCCACACAACTGTCCGACATTATGACAGAATACGGCGCGAAGGACGCATGTGGAAGTTGCCAGGAAATACAATTTTTACTGATGGCGCGCTGGCTGCTGATTGGCTAATGAGAGGGGAAAATATTATGGTATAGCGTCGCCAATTTTGGAAATGACCCGGACTGTTTACAGAGCGGTGCATTTACACACTGTCATGTCGTAAATGGTCCGCTGCAACCTTTCACTTATTCCGTTTGTGTCGCATGTCGTCATATGTTACAGTTTCCCCCATATGTTCGCTGACAATAATTCAACAGCTAATTCAACGGTTGTAAAGATTTTCAATAGCGGACGGGATAAGCCGTAAAATAAATAAAACGACGTGAAAATGATAAAGTGAAATGGGCAATCTGGTTACATGGTCGTACATTTTAGCCAAAGGAATGATCGCATGAATTTTGGTTACAAACATAGAGTAAAACTGCAACGATGGTTATGTGTAATTTCTACCACATGCCACAGTCCCTCCACCCATTGTGTTGCTACATACTCTTATATAAACTCACAACTATAATCGATCATGTCCACATTGCCAGTGATGAGTATGTTTGCCACTCCGCTGTCAGCTGGCGGTGTTAACACACTTTTGGAAAGTAAAATGATTCATCAGCAAGCCAGCCAGCCACACTATCCCTCCATACGCTTGAGACGGTGTGCAATTTTTCAGGACAATCCATTTGTAGGGTGCTGATACCAGTATCTGCAGCGTACGAATGGTTTCCATCTATGCCGGATAGGGTTTCAAATTTACTTCAAATAGCCCATAGGGCATCATAAGCATTATACACAGCTTACGGTTGACAGGCATGTTATTTAAATCAACAAGTTTTACGGGTTACCTTAAGATTAATTTGCTCCCGTGTAGAGGTCATTCTGTAAAACGCACGTGTTTGGCATTTTCGGCAAATTCATGTCAGATTTGAGATGTCAATTTGTATTTCGCTGTCTTTTAATAATTCGGTTTGTGAAGCATATATAAATTTATGTCGAAACTAAGGCTTAAAGTCTGCCCCAAGCCTTCCTTCCATCGCAATATCGGCGTCATTTTTTTTTCACGGAATACGAATAAAAACCTTAACTTTCTTGTATATGATAATGAAAGCGTCTGTTGCCATGTCTGAGAGCCACTTGAATGTAAGTATTTCATGTGGACCTCTCAACTTCTAATCAGTGACCATCCGGTCGCCGCGCCCATGACGTGCCTCTACAACATGGGAAGCGACTGAGAGGAAATTGAAGGTATGCCATAGTTATTTAATGTGACTCAGTCCTTGACTTTTAGGGTTGATCTCTTGGAGTGATTATTTGTGTGGTTCCATTCAGTCATTTCTGTATTCTCGGATGGACGCCGCTTGATCTTGAAATAGGAAGTCCAACACTTCACCTGCTTACAACAGAATGCCTTCCTAAATGCTCTGCGATAGATGGAGCTCAGAGCGTTGTAGATGACCGGGTTCAAGGATGAGTTAATTTCAAGCAAGAAAGTGCTGGCGTTGGTCAGGCACGATACCAAATCCTCGGTCAAAGCAATTAAACCGTAGTGATTCAACACAAGTATTGAAGCTTGTAAAACAGCAGGCATGGTGCAGACAAAGTACACAAGGGCGGTCGACAGACACACCCGAATAATCTGCTTTTCATTCTTCTTGACAGAGTGATCCGACTGCCTCACCCGGTGAATGATGAAGCCGTAGAGGACGATGGTAATGACCAGAAGGACGAACACGCTGACAAGGTACACGATCCTACCAGCGACGGAGCGACTCTCCGGCGCCTCCATGTGTATGCAGTCGATCAGGCCCTCGATCGTGATCATTACTGACACCACCCACGTGAGGATGATGACGGTGCCCACGAAGCGCTTGTCGTGGATGACCCCGCCGCGGTATACCAGTGGCTTGCAGAGCGCCAGGTAGCGCTCGACGCTCAGCATCGTAATGGTGAACATAGATACGTACTGGGGGACACGCGACAAGAATAGGAAAGCGCAGGTGTTGTTATTTTCAAAGTAAAAACAGGCCCGGACCATCGATGAGGAAACAGTTCCATATCACGCTGTGCGAGACCGAATGCAACAGGTCGGCTATGGCCAAGTTCACTAGATACGCGTTTGTCACCGTTCGCATCGAGGCCACTCGGAAAATGACGAACATAAAGGCGATGTTGCACACCATTCCGAAGGACGTTATGCATGTCCCGATTACGCTCTGTGTCACGATGTCAATGGCACACGTTGTCGTGTTCTCTCCATGGCCATAAATAATCATACTTTCCGTAGAATTGGCGTCCGGCGCCGAAAAGGCCGACCGATTCAGCGAGTCTGCTATCATGACTTGTAACCACCGTTCGTCGTTGATAGACGGCTCGGAAAAAAAAGCGTCTTCTGGCGTTCACTTCCTCGCTTCACACCGCAGATCTCTTCCGAAAACACGCCACTGTTCCTGCTTTCGCTGTAATATTAAGAAGACTGGTCTGAAATCGAGAATTGTCCAGTGTGAAGCAATTACAGTAATTGCTGGTACTTCAACAACACAGTTACTGGTAGAGAATTCCAGTCTCAGAGTAAGCATGGTTATCTGATAGTGTCATCTTTTGAATAATCAAGCCATGGTTTGTGTAACTGATATGTGGATCCATCATTTTCGTTAAGCAAACAGAAAATGAACCTCAATGTTAAGTAGAGAAACGACAGATGGAAAATATTCAAGAAGTGACTACGTGAAAACAGTGCCATACGAGCATGAAAACCCACCTTAGGTTTTAGGTGCTCGACTATTTCCAGTTGAAATGGAGTAAAGCCTTCGTTGTGCGACCTGTACAGTTTACCGAACTCGAGCTGATCTTCAGTGTAGAACAAGGTAGGCCTACAATGATCTGTCCAATGTTTGCAAATCGACTTTTACTGGGCTGCTCGGTATGAATGCGGATTCCAACTGCGCAGAATCGTCGAAAGGATGCCAACAAACGATTGTGGTGGCGTACGTCAGTCTTCTGCTGTTGCCTCAGCACAGTCACTCAACTATACTTCGGTAGGCAAATATCATTCGACATGCATTGTTGTCCTCTTCAAAATGACTTTCTTTCAAAATGGATAAAATTCTGAAAGCAAACATAACAAAGGTCCGTTTTATGCAAGGGAAACAACAAATGCATTTCAAAACAGCTGTTCATGTCATTGATCATACTAGGCAATGATTTACAAACATGAACGATCGTCACCCGCATATCCTGTCATTCTTATTTTTACCCGAGGGCCATTGAACAGTGTCACAATAAATTTTGTTTGTGCTACAGATGCAAATGTGTCCGTACCAAACGTCTGGTCTGATAGCGTCAGGATTTTGTATGCACAAATGTTACCGCTACAAACGCGACCGATTTCGTATTTGCTTATTTTGACTCATTGAAACCCCGATATTCGTAAGTTGCACTGTTTTTCACCCGAGCATTTTCCCAAAATTTCTGAAGGGTCCGTTAAAGCTGCAAAACGAAAACGAAAAAGGGTGGGCTTTGGTCATCACATGGATTACGATCGACACGAGACTGAAAACAAGGCTTGATTTCCCATTGTTTCCCTTGACGACCCCCAGGCTACCATACGATTCTATTGGAACAACTGTTCCAGTATGCACTTTGGTTCGTTGAGAGTTTGATGTTCATCTTTATCCGCAATAGTTGTCAAATCATTCATTTGCATGCCGTTGTTTGAGGCCTGTCTGATCGGCCATATGCTAGTAACGCTGACGTGCAGCGAAAGACGGAAATCTTCAAATGACATAATATACGCACACTGACATGCTACATCATTATTTCCGATTTTTTGTTGTTGTTGGTTTTTTTTTTTTTGAAGACTTTAGGAAATCACGGATACAAGCAGTCAGGGAATTGGCCTTTTTAGCATCACAATATTTTAGTGAAATCCACAAAATTAAATGTAAACACGATCAGAACTAGTTCGAGCGATGACATGATCTTTTAATTAATCAAATTTATCAAAAGTGTCAGGTGCCCTATAGCTGAAAGTTGCAATGTTACGAATTACGTGACTTGCAAAAAATAAGAACAGTTGATGAGCTTAGATTTGTTGGAATAAACCAGGGTTACCGCAGTTTTCTATTCTCCCAAATTAGTACCAATCGTCACGGTGTTTTTAATGGACCTCGTCTATGGCCCAGGGAGAGGAACACCATCACACGAAAAACCCTTTTCAAGACATTTATCCGTAGCCGTACGCAGTCTATGTTGCGCACACCCAGCTATGATTAACAAACCTATACAATCACAGTTACTCCTGCGCGACGAGACAGCAGCTTTCAACCTTATTTGGTTTCATTTCTAGCGGGGTTGTTTCAGTGTATGGTCTTCAAATTAATATCCACGGTTCGGATATAATTCTATTCATGTCCATGACGTTCTCAAAATAGACAATGTTCTAAATCAGACAAGGTCTCTTATTGACAACACTCTACCGGATTGTTCAAATTATTTATTTATTTATTTATTTATTTATTTATTTATTTATTTATTTATTTATTTATTTATTTATTTACTAGTTTGCGTTTGATTTCCAGAACAGCTGCTGTGCAAGGTCTTTCATAGTCAATACTAGTATAGTGCATAAAATCTCGAGAATCAAAGGCTTTACTATTCATTTTTTTTGTACCTATTCCCTTAGACTGTGACTGTCTACATCTAGTAAAAGTTTATTTGTCAAAGTAACATCCTCTTGCGATGTCACTCACATTCATCAGACGTACACACGTTGTCCCTTTCCTTTAAAGTGCCGAAACACGATTTGTAACCAATAATATTACACGCAGACAAGAAAACTTCTCCTTCAGCGCGATTGTCGTCCTGAACTGGAGACGCAATTGCAAGCGGAGACGGAATCATCTTACGTTGAATTACATCCAGACAAATCAACGGAAAGTTCTCACAAGAAAGGAAAACGACAACTAGGGAATTATATCCTACGGAAACTCCACAAATTACATTGTGTTGAACACGGTTTCATAGCAACGGCTCCTGTTTCAGTCTTTCCTGTAAGCATCGGACTCGGCACCTTTGAGTTACTTTATTAGAGGCTCCAATTGCCTGCTTTGCACGTAAACACCAATGGTACCGTCACACAACCCCATGACATTAAGCACGTTTTCTTGTAGTACCCCAGAGGGAGTGTGGTTTAAGAATAGTTCAACTTATAAACCCTTTCAGTATTTGCAATATAACTTCGTTACCTGTAATCCACAAAACTGCGGAGTTTGGAGCCGCTTCATTGCTACTGTCCCTATCATTCGTCATTTCCTAGAATCAATAACTACCAGATTGCTAAAAATTAATGTCAAACTCAGGCGATAAGGAAAAACCTGGATATAATGATGACTTCGTCGTTATTCCGTATAAACATTCTCTATCCTCAATAACGACAATCGGCTACACAATACTGACCTTAAACACCTCCAGAGACTGACAAAATATTCCTCATCCGCGCATAAGTCATGAATGATGCAAGCGAAGTCCTTCCAACAAAATGTAAAGCCGATACAAAGGACGACGACGATAAATCCACAAGCCCTGCCCCGATCGTTGATTTTTTTTCTGCAATTTCTATAAATACATCAGGTCAGGTCATGACAAATAGTAAACATGATTATTTTCAGTAGAGAGTATTTTACCACATTAACTCGATGATCTGTAATCACTAAGGGATTAAAAATGAAGAGAATTGTTCTCTTTTATTCTAAGAAGTTGACTGGGATTGATTTCCCCCCGCTCTCTGTGACTCTACCGCCTGCTTGGTAACATTTTCCCGCCGTCATCTACGGTGTAATTCTCTTGTAAACTACCTCCCCTTAATAACGGAAGGTTTCGCGAACTTGAATACTTTTGACGCTCCACTGAAATACATCTATTCATAAAGAAACACACATACCCCTATTACAAGCCAACAATGCTCACCCCTCCATCTTTGCGAGTTCGTCATTCACATTTATCTCTCTATTGGATAAGAATACTATGCCCTATACCCAATAGGGCTCCAGAAAAAAACAAAAACATGATGTTTCGTTCGGAGACATAAGTGCTTAGGTTATCACAATCATCTGATTTTATAGCAAAATAAACCTTAACACATCTGTGCAACTAAAGTGAAAAATAGGAAGTCATCATTTGCTATTTGTTCACTACAATTGTCAAGTTACTTACAACTACCACATACAATAGAATATAAAATTGCTGACTGTGTTAAAAAAGGGTAAACTGGAGACACATTATTGTTAACTGGTTACAAATAATATTTGGAATTTGTACCTTTACACCTTTCTGGCCAGCACTGTAACCCTTCATTACTGTTACCGATAAAAACGCTTTGAATAAGTACTCTTTTGGAAATAGCGTTTGCACTGTACTATGACGACGGTATTCTATTCGTGTCTAAGGTTTGTCAAATAAGGTTCGCATATGTAGCTTACATGTACTTTGCATCTGTTGCATGCTATGCGGCATTCTGCTTGGCGTAAGCACCAGTGACATTTTTATTTCTTGTTGGTACATGATACAAGTATTAACTACACGCATGTATGTACACAGCTGCATGCAAAGAGCTGATTTGAAATATTGTGGACTTCTCCATATGATTTGTTCAAATTTAATTGAAAACATTAATTGTCCTTTTGCATATGTAGTACAACGAAATGTATGATGAGAAAAATGATATGTTATATGAAATGTGTTTACCTCACTGGAAGAGAGCCTTTCCCATGTGTTATAGATGTCAAAACGATACTTCTAAACCTCCTTTATTATTCCATTGCAGAAAGTCATACCTCTATAGAGTACACAGTTACATGTATTGAGTTCGAAAAGATGCGTAATTCATGAACAGATTTGTATCGTATTCAGCGGAGTAAGCAGCAGTGGGTTGTGGCAGGTAGAAATTTCAGCACATTCCGTGCACTAAATATTTAATGTATTTAGTAAGTACAAATGGGACACTTTAAAATTTAAGGACAGGAGCTCTAACTGAACAGATTTGTATCGTATTCAGCCGAGTAAGCAGCTGTAGGTCGTGGCTGGTAACGGTTTCAGCACACGCCGTGCACTAAATGTTTAATGTATTTGGTAAGAACAAATGGGACACTTGAAAGTTTAAGAACCAGCGCTCTAACTGTTAGTGATACTTTCCTTTTATTTTTTGCGATATTCAATAATGTAATAATTCAATAATGTATTCAGTTCTTAATATAATAATTCATAATGTATACAGTTCTAATGTTAAAACAAAGAGTTTTGCCTTGGCAAAACGCCGCACTTTGTATCATATGCAATTTTATTGTTCCTGTCCGGACTAAAATTCTGTTATTGACTATGACATTTGATATAATAACAGAAACACAGGCTGTGCTGATAGGTTACATAGTAGGCACCCTGATATGGTTTAAGAAAGAAAACGAAAAATGAACGATTTTTGATGAAAATATATCCGAGGTTACCGTAGAGCCTTGGTAACCAATTAAAAGAAGACTCGCGAAAAGACAGACATCTTCCGTCTCTAAGTTCCCCAAGGCGTTGTCCAGCTTATGTCATGAGATCTCTATCGTCTCTGACTCTAGACACTCGTTTGTGATGTGAAAGGCAGACAAGATATCATAAATATTATACGACAAGATATCATAAATATCGTAGCGTTACATCCTAGCAGCAATTATTCATATTATATATCTTCAGTTATCAAGATGGAATTTCGTAAGCACATTAGTCCTACAGTGATTGAATCTCTTGCATTGCATTGCATCTGTAGAACTTTAAGTGCTTAGTTCGTTAATTTCCCGTGTTGCCGTGCTCGCCACATTTCAACGGGACTGCTTCGACTGATGTGCTTACAAAATTCCATCTTGATAACTGAAGATATATCATTTTAATGATTGCTGCTACGATGTAATGTTACGATATTTATGATATCTTGTCGTATAACATTTATGATTATGGATATCTTGTCTGCCTTTCACATCACAAACGAGTGTCTAGAGTCAGAGACGATAGAGATCTCATGACATAAGCTGGACAACGCCTTGAGGAACTTAGAGGCGAAAGATGTCTGTCTTTGCGCGAGTCTTATTTTAATTGGTTACTAAGGCTCTATGGTAACCATGGATATATTTTCATCAAAAATCGTTCATTTTTCGTTTTCTTTCTTAAAACATATCAGGGTGCCTATTATGTAACCTGTCAGCACAGCCTGTCTTTCTGTAATTATATCAAATATCATTGTCGATAATAGAAGTTTCGTCGGGACAGGAATTCTTTCCTCAACAATACAATTCAAGGCTACTAACTCTTTGTTTCAACATAAAAACTGTATATATTATTGAACATCGCAAAAAATAAAGGGAAAGTATCACAAACAGTTCGAGCGCGTGTTCCTTGAATTTTAAAGTGTCCCGTTTGTACTTACCATATACATCAAATATAAAGTGCTTACTCCGTTGAATACGATACAAATCTGTTCATGAATTACGCATCTTTTCGAACTCAATACATGTAACTGTGTACTCTAAAAAGGTATGACTTTCTGCGAGGGAGTGATAGGAGCTTTAGAAGTATCGTTTTATTATCTATAACACATGGGAAAGGCTCTCTTCCAGTGAGGTAAACACATTTCACATAACATAGCATTTTCTAATCATACATTTCGTTGTACTACATATGCAAAAGGACAATTTTTGTTTTCAATTAAATTTGAACAAATCATATGGAGAAGTCCACAATATTTCAAATCAGCTCTTTGTCTGCAGCTGTGTACATACATGCGTGTAGTTAATAATTGTATCATGTATCAACAAGAAATAAATGTCACTGGTGGTTACGCCAAGCAGAATGCCGCATAGCATGCAACAGATGCAAAGTACATGTAAGCTACGTATGCGAACCTTATTTGACAAACCTTAGACACGAATAGAATACCGTCGTAATAGTACAGTGCAAACGCTATTTCCAAAAGAGTACTTATTCAAAGCGTTTTTATCGGTAACAGTAATGAAGGGTTACAGTGCTGGCCAGAAAGGTGTAAAGGTACAAATTCCAAATGTTATTTGAAGTATTGTAATCAGTTTATGATAATGTGTCTCCAGTTTACCTTTTTTAACAAAGTCAGCAATTTTATATTCTATTGCATGTGGTGGTTGTAAGTAACTGGTAGTGAATAAAGAGCAAGTGATGACTTCCTATTTTTCACTGTCGTTGAACAGATATGTTTAGGTTTATCTCTACTGAAAATATTCATGTTTACTATTTGTCATGACCGGACCTGATGTATTTACAGAAATTGCAGAAAAAACATCAACGATCGGGGCAGGGCTTGTGGATTTATTGTCTTCGTTCTTTGTATCGGCTTTACATTTTCTTGAATCGACTTCGCTCGCAGCATTCATGACTTATGCGCGGATGAGGAACATTTTGTCAGTCTCTGGAGGTGTTTAAGGTTAGTATGGTGTAGCCATTGCCGTTATTGAGGATAGAGAATGTTTATACGGAATAACGACAAAGTCATTATTATATCAAGGTTTTTCCTTATAGCTTGTGTTTTACATTAATTTTTAGCAATCTGGTAGTTATTGATTCTAGAAAATTACAAATGACAGGGACAGTAGCAATGAAGCGGCTACAAACTCCGCAGTTTTGTCGATTACAGGTAACGAAGGTTAAGTATAATATGCAAATACTGAAATATGGTGGTTTCACTGAAAGGGGCGTCATTTTATAAGTGCGGGCACCCGATGGTTATTAAACCTGTTTAAACGCGTATGGATGGTCCAAATCAGCGAGCTGTGATACTTCTATACATGTCCTTCAGTTAGCACATTTACATGAACCAATTTTGGTTTGAAAATAACATAATGAAAACAATGCATTAAATTCGTATAGCTATTTGGGCTTTAAACTGTATCCTCCAGAACAACATGAAGGATAATTTGCCAATTAACCACAAGAAATGAGTTTCAGTAATTCCAGGAGAGTTTGCTAAACATGACTTTGATCTGGCATAAAGGTGACTTCTATTGGTTATCTTTGAGCCAGCTTGACTTTGCGCCCACCTAAGTCTCTCAGCCCATTTTCAGGGAGATATATATGTCCGCAAGTGACAGAGGCATTCTATACATACCTTTAACGTTATGGGCATTTCCTGTTTTGACGACGAAGATAATTGTTTTGCCACTTTTTACAACCAAGAGCGAAGCAAGGTGATTATTTCTCCCAAATATGTTGATTTTCATCCGCAATCAAATGCACTCGCTTGCCGTTCATAACCTCTAAAAAGCTTAAGATACCAATTGTTTGATACCTTTAACCTGTCCAAAGGCACAAAAATCAGTCGCATAGTTTATTGAGATATGGCTCGTACAGAAACAGGCATTTTTGGTGGTTATCTTGGACTTTTACGTAAATTAAGGGCTGTACATGTCAGCTAATGAAAGGTATGAATTCCTTGATCAAATATACCTGACAAGGGAGACAACAATGATTCCAACAGCTTCTCATGGAGCTGAGATATCACAATTTACCTGTTTTGGAGGTCGTTTTGGCAACCATCTTGGATTTTTATGCAAATTAAGAGTCGCACATGTCAGGCAGTGAAAGTAATAAATTCCTTAGCCATGTTTACTTGGCACATGACATGAAAACCACTTTCACAGCATCTCATAGAGCGGAGATATTACCATTTAAATGTTTTGGCAGTCACTTTGGCGTCCAGTTTGAATATTTCAGAACACTGAAGGGTGCCAAGGGTGGCATCATGCAGATCCTAATGCAGTAGGGTTTGAAGATACAGAAACCACTAAGAACCATCGTGGGACCGAAATGTTTGGGTTTTGTGCTTAGGCACCAGAGCATATGCATTTGAGGCATGTCGACATTTAATTTCAAAAAAAAAAATCGAAGGTGAATCGCTGAAAGCTGAACAAGAGGCTAGTCGAAATTTGAAAGACCAGAATGCATTTCCATGTATTCCAGAGGCTACTTCAATTTCCGATCTCGCTTTACTATCTAACATAGTGTACGTTTACTTCTTGGAAAGGCAGACTCAGTAATCGTTTTCAGATTGATTACTTTTCTGTGTGTGTGTGTGACAGAGAGCAGGGGGCCAGTCACGCAGATTCCCCGAGTAATAGCTAAACTAATTCTCGGGTATATTTCTTGACGTGGAAGCCCCAGTATATGAATTTGTACTGGCGGCAGGGAAACCAATATCAATGCCTAATATATACACATGTCACTATAGTAAGAGCTATAAATGTAGTTGAAAGAGCCGATCAAATTATATTTGGACATGGGCAATAACATCAATTTTTGACCTACCCGACTAAATGAGCAAGTCTGTCTCATGAAGGCGACTTTTTCAACGTGTACCTAGGATTCAGTTGAATAGGACCCACAGAGCTAACGCATGTTTGTACGAGATGCAGTGTTATTGTTGGCAGGTAAGCTCACCCATGCTTACGTCCATTCCATACAGAAAGGTGAATGTCGGTAAAATACGCGGCGTTTCTCATGTATGCGTCAGCTTTGTCGATTCGATGGATGTTTTCACCTTGTTTACACAGTGGGCCTACAAATTACAACTTTAAGGAAAAGTAATACAAATTTATTGAAGAGAAAATTGCTGCATGTCCTTGAAATATCTTCGCTGATCACAAACAATATAGAAGAGATGAGTGCAGCCAGATGAAATCCCTCGATTATTTTCAAAGATCATGGTAAACATCTAGAGATTAAAGCGATGGCGATAATTACTGTAACTTTCGACAATTATTTTTCAGTATTTTGGTTCAATATATCAAGTACAGTTTCTTAGTCAACTCTGTGCAGCATATTGAAATACCGAGTATTAGGCTTCTCAGTACGGTGAATCAGTGCGTGACGTACCCTCTTATTGTCGATAATGTAATTTGAGTCCGGACCTGAATTTGACTATCAACACTAACAACTCAGAAAACACATTATACAAGTGTTGACAGGCGAGCACTGTGCATTTCGACACGTTGCAGTGTTACATAGCCGGGTCATTCACTATAACGTCAACTTTGCTTTTATAACGTAATATTCACACTTGCTACCTTTCGGATAGGTAACAATAAGCCAGGAACTCATAAACAAAGCCGTCAAATGATAATGATGTTGACGTAGCAGTACTGTAAGAGGATCAGATTACGCATGATATCTTCATGTACAGTGGATAATATGACGAGTTTACATTCACCTTTATGCAAATAACCATGTACATAAAATGTATATTTAAGAAGAGGGGAATACCTGGCAATATGTGTTTGTAAAAAAACGTGAAATCTTCGAAGACTTTGAGTCACTACTGAGAACGCCCTCTCGCTAGCTGAACCCCGGAGGGAGACGGTAAGTCGTAATAGTTGCCTCAAAACAAAAAGTTGAACAAAATTGTAAAAAGATGCAGTAACTGGGCCTGTACGCACGTGAAAGTATTTATGCTCCGTAAATAACTTATCACTTTGAAAGAAAATATTTAGCAGTGCATATTAAATAAAACATCAAATGCAGGGTTCGCCGATAATTTGCCTCCTGCATGTACCAGATCCCGACAAATAACCTGAACTTTTCATCAAATTATCCGAATATTGGGGACGTTCACCCGCCAAAGTCTGCGTAAAAGTCAACTCTGTAGGTCTAGTTATACAGTATTAGAGACTTCAGTAAAATAAAATCTTTATGCTGAGTACAACGCACATGCTGAGGCGCATGATGTGAGTGTTCAGTGTTGGTGAAATCGTATACTCGCTCTTATTTAGTCTCCGAGGTTACTGCACAACGTTGACGGTTCGCCAAAGAAACGATACATACGAATGGTCTTGAGTCGCGTCTACGACTCTGCCTTTATCTATTGATCGCTAAATTCAAAGCGAGCAATTTGCAACAGATGGCTAGTGATGATCGAATTTTCTGTCTAGACTATAATTTGGAAGTCCGATGGGGCATTACAGAGCAACGGCAACAAATACTTACGAGCGGGCGCAGGCCTTAAGTTTGCCCTTAAGATGCAACTCAAATAACACACTTGGAAAATAAAGAAAGATTCATGATTGCGCCATCATTGAATTTTATAGCCGCAATTCCAGGATACGTACTGAATCTTTTAAAAGGCAGTGACGTTAGACACAAAATGAACGTGAAAGTTAAGCTTTTAGTGAGAGTCGGGTCCATCACACTGTCAAATTATCATCTTACAAAAATATCACATGCACAGATGATCGATAAATTGTAAAGCAGTGTTTTATTGGGTATAAAGAAGTGCAACCCCGAAGCCAGTATGGTCACTCAATTTTAATCACAATGTCTGATTCATCTGTTCACTTAGCGTGACACTACCCTACAGGGACGGGACCTTTTCTCTTCAGATCCTAATATTGTATGCAGTGCTCGCAGGTATTCCATTCGAGCATTCTTAACGAAAGCATGCGGGAAACAGTACAAATGTAGAATATATTCTGTGGATTTGTGTGGTTTCTCGTCTTTGTCTTTCTTTATCTAATTGCGCAAGTGTCGAATTCTGAATAGTATCTTGACTAGAATCCGTGCAATATCACCATGGCTCTCCCGATTACTGACTTTTCATGCAGCTTGCATGAATTGAATCAGAGATCTGAATGCGAATTACGTCATGTTTATACACGAGTTCATGTCAGGCAAACACTATCCTAATTGCCTTGTTTTGACTTTGATTGTTTGCTTACTTGGAGTTAATCATGGAATCGGTTTCAAGAAATAAAGCAAGATGTTGTTGGTGCTGAATGTGATATTAGCCCAGGTAAGTTAAATCCTTTTTGAACGACTATCATACGAGATGTCTTACAATTTTTAATGACAGATGTACCATTCCTGCTGCATGGTTACTGAAATAAAATTTCCCAGAATTATAAACAAAGGTCGTCTCAGTATCATAGATAGAAGTATTGACAGGTCTTCTCGAGCTTCGGTTCGCATACACATGAATGCCAGATGTTTTCCACCTCACCAAAATTAAACACTTCGCACAAGGATTGCATGTACTTCGCTGACAGCAAAGTGAAAGGACGGAACGACAAACTCAGCAAATATACACTGCGCTCTAGTGTAAAGTGAGCGAGGTTATTGGGTAGGCGTATGCAACCAAGATAGATGAGGTGACACACAGAGCTCTGAGAGAGAGACAGACAGGCACACAGAGACAGACAGAGACAGAGAGACAGAGAGAGGGGTATACTCGTTTCAAGCATAAATACAATCTTTCTGTCTCTCAACAATGCAAACTGCTTCAAGTCACAAGATAATGTTAGGTTATTCTCGCAATCGACACTGCAGTGTGATGATGCTCAGAACCGCGATATCAGTGATCTTTCCTGAATATAGAGTGGATATATTTATATCACTACATAGGCGTCTCCCTCATGTTATCACGACGTTCAATGTCGACTCTGTTGATATTGTTGCTCTCTACCTTCAAGCTCCTTAAGAGGTTTTTGTGACTCCCTGCGGCTAATCGACTGTACGGAGCTCTAAGCTAATGTTTTAAGGGCTTCGCGCTAAATTGAGAGAGAGTGTGTGAATAGCATTGCCGCCAATGTAGTCTCTTCTAAAGTGCTTCATTTAATTCGTCGGAGAAAATACAGAAGATTCAACGACACCCCTAAGTCCTTTCGGCCTGGGGTGAAAATGCTCGCCAGGATCTACCCCGGGGCAAGAAATTAATTTTATTTTTTTTAGCTGGATGCACGCTCGGAATATTTTTGCGATCCAAAGAGATAATAGGCTAAATACGTAAAATTGGTCAGCTGATTATGAAATAGACGACAAGGTGATCAGTATCACGTAAAAATATTCCGAATCCGAGGTGAGTTGTTTTCCTTCCAAGCACACGACGTTAGAATAGCCAAAGCAAGTCAATTATTGATGAATAAAAAGACACATGCAAAATTTATAAAGACACATGCAAAGTCCTACGTAAGTACAGCCATGGAAATTTATTCCATGTTAAGCTATTCATGTCTTCGCTTCAAGCAGAGATGGAAATAACTAAACATTTAATCTAGTCATTTCTATGACTGTTTCACCTTCTTTTTCTTGGCTTGTGCTTCATTCTACTATTTTTGGATTCATTCTACGTATTGCTTCACATTCAGGATTTTGAAATTCTGTCTTGGGCGAATTGAATTAATTCAAGCAAATACGTCCTTTCCGAATGGTACAGCTATCTTTCTTCTGAATGTATCATATGCATCAGCGTTCACAAAGAATTCCCATTCTCTAATTATGAACTTGAACATGTGTTCCAATCGAATGTTTGCAATTGAGATGGAGCTATAAAAAGTAAGTCAATGACTGCTGATGATAAAAGAAAACATGATTGGAACTAATTTGCGGAATAACTGGATTATCATATTGTTCAAATTTCCCAAAAGTGTTAGGTGCCCTGTAGTTGAATGTTGCAATATTACAAATTACTCATAAAAATAAGTGTGTAACTTAAAAAGAAAACAGGATGAGCTTACATTTGCACATTAAACCGACATGACTGCTATATCCAATTATCCGAAAATAGTTCAACTCGTGTTAGAAGTCGAAAGCGTCTGTCGTCTCTGCGAAGTGAGGCTCTGGGTTGAGAGATTGCGCAGGACATAAATCGACCTGACTGCGGCCTTTGTACAAACATTGACATGTCGTGGTGCCGTCACGGTGAATTTGACACCGTGTAATTTTCAAGAGGCTATGAAAGCTCGATGTAAGCGTCAATATTTTCCGCTTACGCTCAAGGAGAGTTACTTGCAATTGGCAAATGAGAGTATTTCCTGGCGAAATGCATGCGTAAACTCTTTAATCGACCTTCGCACATCATTCATCAAATTGTTTCACCTGAAATCTATAAAAAAAATACAGTTGCATTTTTTGTAATACTAAAGAGACCTCTAGTCATTGGCTACTCTATTTTTCAATTAAGCCGATCAACATTTACGAAATGTCTCATTCTGATCACGGTCTTTCCATCAATAGTCACTCCATGAACTGTAATATTGAAACCATGGATCCGCAAGCTTCCCGGAAGGTACCCTATACCATATGTCCTTATGAAATATATCGGATTTGAGAAAATGCTAGTTAAAATTTTAACTACTGGCTACACGCACCACAGTATTTCGAAGTATTTATCTTTACTCGCTGTCATATGATTTCGAAATTTGATTTTGTTATTTATTTATGCATATACTTGGTTAGATATTTTGATAAATATTCATTCAGCACTGGAAGTTGGAAGAACTCTTCGAACGCACCGAATCTTCGAGCGAAATGGCGATTTAATGACAAGATAATAAATGTCATTTTGAGTTTACCTGAACATAGTTTGTACGAACTTCGGATAATTTTTCTCATATTGATGCTCACGTACAGATCTACCGTACAGAGTGTACAACTCTGCGAGGGTTTTTCATGTTGGAATTGAAAGGCCCTACATTTGAAATCCCCTAAAGGCCCTAGCGTCTGATTGGCGTGATATCGTTGCCCGGGTTTCACTGAATGATTCTTATATTTATCGTTTGTATTAATCAGATCCATTCAACGTGCGAAAATTTCGACTCTGGATCAAGTATTGTGGTGTTTATTGTGTAATGTTATACTTCCAATTCACAGTGGAGGTCTAATGATTAAAATCGAGGTGGTAAATTATATTTCGCTGATTTTGGGGGTTGTCGCATCGTGACCAAAACAGAGGAAACGTGCAAGTACGTCCAGCTCAGTCATTCGTTTTGCTTGTAAACTTTGTGAATAAAGTTCTGGTTTGTGATTATATTGTAAATGTGTTACAGTATGAGTACACATCTTTCACTTTGAGGCTGCGTGTGGCAAATGTGCTTCACACGATAGCGAAGGACGTAAAGACTTCCGGTGCGATGTGCGCTAGCTCGAGTCGTCACGGACACAAACGTGATTTTTACAGTTTTTAGAATGAGACCCAATTTTTGCTATTAGTGTAGTGGCATCACAGTCCATTTTCTCAGATTTTGAGTAAACGAATAAAAGGCGCGATTGATTCAAAATAGTCACGGAATGGACAAACTCCCTGAGAAATCACAAACGTTGGTATGGAGAATACGATAACTTTACACCCAATCTAGTCATTTCGACCTAATATCGCAACCCCTGTACAATGTAAACCGTCGGTTCTGTATCTTATTCGGTATAAATAACTAATGCCTTAAACGTATGTTGGTAAGTTGACGATGACACAATATGAAAGGCGAAAAAAAGGAGAAAGGTGGTTGGATTTCGTGTAATCAAGTAATATTCATAGCCAAATATAATCTTGCTGATTTGTTAACCTCGTGTAAGAAAATTCGAACAATTAAATCTGTTTCAAGGTACCACTTGTCTCGAAACTTAAAGTGTTTAAAGTTTATCCAAATTTTTCCTAATGATACTTTAAATATTCTATTTCAAAATCATGAACAAATATCAGGAATTGTCATAAAAATATGTATCGAAAAGTTACCGCCATTTGTTTAAAATGACTATAATCCATATGTTAACCATTTTGGAAAACATTGATATCGATCTTTACGAATAAAGACAGTAAAACTTCATGTACTTCACAAATTCCTAGTAAGTCAACACAAACTTTATATAAAAACATTGTGAAAATTTGAGAGACCTACTATCTGCCCCCGAGGCGTCTAGTGCCTTAAATGTGGATTCTCTTATGACCGTCTTTATTATTTTCAAAGCCAACTTCGCCACTGTGACGATCTGCCCTCGTTTTGACACGATGGTTTCAATGCTGGTAATGTGCACTGTTAACAACTCAAGGCATCAGAGATGGAGTAGATTTTAGCCGAGCATCATCAAACCTGAATCCTTTTTGCGCTACATGCAGCTTTATTCTCATTCTGTCTCCATTAAGGTTGAGGTACGCCGATTAGACCGAGAATATATTCAAACAGACATCCTGCAATTGCAGTAATTGGGGGCAAACGTTAGATAAATGTTGGTGTTCTCAACGAGAACTCACCGTCGTCTGACTGGCTGGCTAGTCTAAAGGGTCAATAATGAGCCAATTGGAGCTGAAATTGCAAGTCGCAAAACAATAACAGTCGAGAAATCCCCCCAAGGGCATGGGAATCATAATCGCGTCAGTTCATCAGACGAATTTCTTTACATCAATCAGACGATGTCTCCGGTTTACACAAATTTGTAACTACTCTGGAAGAAAAGCGGAAAAAACCATCGTCGATATAAGTAGACTATCACCTTTCACGTCTACGTCTGTCGAGGTCTACACATATAACCACAGGGGAGTTTTTCTTTGAAGACTTAAGCACCTCTCCTTATTTACCCTTTCAGCGCCAAAGTCTATTTTTGTCACCTTTATAAAATATACCACAGTCAATTTTTTCTGATTTTTGCCAAAATTTTGATAAAAAATTATAGCTGATGAAATGTGATACCCACTTGGTCCAAAATTATGAAAACACTTACAGAAAAGTTCATATAGATTGGTAGAATGTTGCAATAAAATTTTGGGAAAAAATACGGCAGTAAAAGGGTTAAAGGGCGGACTTGGAAATTAGGAACACAGTGGAATGCGTCCATGTCTTTTACCCTCTCTATCCTTTGTATTCAATCATAGCAACATGTATTTTTTTTTCATTTTTCATACAGTCGTAAAATGATTTTAAGCTGAATCCATGCTCGGGGGTTTTGTAATGGTTTACATAAATACCGTCAATCACATGCAGCAAACAAATTCTTACAATATGTTAAACCCGTCATGACAATATTATCTTCATAATCGAAATTCATCGAATACTTTACATTTTGGGGTTTCTGCAGTGCTATCTTAGTCTAAGACGACAAATTGACCGTAGCAAATTATGAAAACAACGAAATACAGAAAAAATGACGAACCATAGCAGACTGATGAATAACGCGGGTGCGATCACATCTTGATAAAACACAGATTGTATACTAATGAGTTACTGTTAAATTACCCTTCATCGTTTAGTCAATGATAAATTACAGTGCGCCATTCCATACGGAGCTTTTCTAGTAGAAAACCCATCTTGAATAACGTTCATGAATATTTATTTCCTCGGAGAAAACAGAGCTCCATTTTGAAAATCGACCGAATCCCGTGCCACCTTGAACAGATGATGACCCAATAAACCATTGTAATAAACTGCCTTAGCCTTGCGATACTTTAAAATTACCGACTGACAAATAATGGAAACTCAAACCTTAACATCTACAAAGAAAAACACAGTACTGTTAACACTTGAGCCCGAATATCTTTCGCCAAACCGAGCTCATGTTCAAATATAATCATGGTAGATTATTGGCATGGCGTTTAGATACTACAGTATACTTGACACTCTTTTTCCCTTGACAATTTCAAGATTCACAACTATGCTTGGTGCACTTATATGATACAGCACAATTTCATCAAAGTGCAACCAATGAAACACAGTCACGAACCAACTGATTATTCATTAAGTGCCGTCAGTAGAATTAATATCACCATATCCATTAACATTTCATGCGAAATGGAAAGGACCGGGCATTCTAATTATTTCTAAATAATGGCATATATTTCATCAAATACATTGCACCACGTTCATTTAGAAAAAAACCAGCCTGACCTTACCTTAATTAACAATCGTACACCGAATCTGTCATTCATCATCATAATAGAGTTTGGGTGACAGCAATAAATATCAACGTGTGATATGCAAATGTCATGGCAAAACGGGTTATTAGTGTCATTCAAATTATCTTTATTCTCACTAAATGTGTCCTTTCGTGTCCTTCATTGAAATTAAAATACGTGGCGAATTAGTCCAGCTTTTTTTAGCTATTGTGCCTTCCTGACGCCATCTCTCCCAATGACATATACAATTTTAAAGTAGACCGACCGTAGAGGACTCTGACGGAAACTCAGAAAAAAAAATATATATATATATACACATATATATATATATATATATATATATATATATATATATAATATATATATATATATATATATATATACGCGCGCTGACTTGCATGTATTCAAGTCGGAACATTTATTTACTGCATCTACAGGTCACTGGTCAAACTCCTATGCCTGAAGGATAAAATAAGACCTTTATTTATTTATTCATTTATTTATTTATGTGTTTGTTTATTTGCTTGTTTGTTTGTTCATTTATTTATTCATACATTGACTTATTTATTGTATTTGTTCATTACTTATTTCGTTGTTTGCTCACTTTGTTGGCTTCTATTTGATTATCCAGTCGATTGCCCGCTAGATTTCTTCACTTATTCACGTGTCTACTCGACGTTTACCCGTTAATTTATTTGTCGAACGTGTAGTATTAAAAACACATTCACGTAAACGGAATGTG
This sequence comes from Ptychodera flava, assembly GCF_041260155.1. Classification (NCBI taxonomy): domain Eukaryota; kingdom Metazoa; phylum Hemichordata; class Enteropneusta; family Ptychoderidae; genus Ptychodera; species Ptychodera flava. The sequence continues at coordinate 22,438,515 of NC_091933.1, read as the reverse complement.
TGAAAGTAGTAAGAGATGTTTCGTGAATATCGTGACCAAAATGCACAGTCCAGTAAAGCTATCAGAAATGCAAATATTCTCAGAAACAATGATTACAAGACTAATTATAGCATTAATAATAAATTAGTAGATTTCCAGTGGGATTAAAAATACTTGATTAAATTGCAATTTTACACTAACGAACCACTTAAAAACTAGGACAATTTTTAGTTTTTAAAAATTGGTTCTGGTAAATGACTGTCTTAGAGTCTTTTAGAATGGGGATTGACTGAACGGTTTTGTCTATAGCTTCTCTGGGTGACTGGGTACAGCATGTTTTGAGTTCGAACCCGATTGAAAACCACGTATTTATTATTTCGTTAGTTAGCTGCCTTTGTCATGGCCATTAGTTCACTAACAGTATATAAACATTTATGAGAGACCAGTATATTCTTTTGTCAGGATGAAATAATTTCCGAGCAGCAAGAGGCGAATCGTGCCAGGACATGTCCAAAATGTCAAAGAAATATAATGGAAATCTTAGTTTAGCTAATGTGGCCCACTGCATGAAAACCCAATAATACTTACTGTATTAGCATGGATTATTGCCTGTATTTTAGCTGAAGAGTGCATATACAGATGAATACAGTCAAGAATCCATTGCTTGTATTCAGCAAGTGTGTATTCATGTGGATTCATGTGAATTCACGTGTATTATTCTATAATACAGGTAACTCATTAGTGTGAATTTATTTGTATTATTGCATTTTCATGCAGTGGGTTTTCGAAAAGGTGTTCATTCTACTACTATCCAATACGAGAGACTTTATATTTGATCAAAGATGATGTATTCATTCGAAAATATAAGACTCGGCCACTTTAAGCTTGCGTTTTTAAGATCCAAAAATTGATGTTTAGTAGTCTCCTAAATGTCATAGATGCTATTGCAATTTACACTCACTTCACATTATTTGACCACAGACGAAATATTTTACAAGGTGTAAAAGCAATAATATTAGATGAAGTAATTGTCGAAATTGAAAATTTTACACATTTCTAGTTTCTGTTTCAGAATCTACCACGAGTCTATTGATTGGCAGCAAGGTCCCTCGCATTTTGTGAAAGAAAATTGTCACTTATTTTTCATTCATTTTTATCGAAACGTACTTGAATCATTTCCTCTTTGAACTGGCGCCTAATCTTTTGATGTTTTTGTTCAGATTTAGGATGGATGGATGGATGGATGGATGGATGGATGGACGGATGGACGAACGGACGGACGGACGGATAGATAGATAGATATTCGGATTCTCTAACTTTTCCGATTCTTTTCTGATCTACCACTTGTAGGGGTTCAATTTAAAGCCGTTGGTGTCAGAAAACGTTTCACCGTCTTAGTTTTTCGGAAATAGAAAAATTTATTTTTCTCCGTAAAGTTAACACAGGGACGGCGACCATTTTGAATTTCAGATATCGGTAAATTTTAGGTTATTTGTTTCTCTAGTACCAACATTTGCAGATAGATAGCTAGATAGATAGATAGCTAGATAGATAGATAGATAGATAGATAGATAGATAGATAGATAGATAGATAGATAGATAGATACTCGTAGGTATGTAGGTAGGTATGTAGGTAGGTATGTACAGGTAGTTAGGTAGATAGGTAGATAGGTAACATGGTTTCATATGCAATTTCGGTAAAAAAACGTGAGTCACTTGTACCTAAGCTATTAAATTAATATTGCGCTGTTTACCATACTATCATGATCTAAGTATCAGACTTAGTGTGATTTAAAAAAAACATCAGGCATTTGAAAATAGAATTCTCTTCTGATTTACATTGCGTAGACGTGATTGTAAAGATTTTCACATGATATTATTCGAGAGGAAATTTTGCAATCGGGCGAGTTACAAGTCGATAGATACATTTATCAATCTCAAACTAATATTAAATCATAGCTAAAAAAAGAAAACTAGAAAAAACTCAGACATTTTCCACAGTGCTATATATCATCTCAAAACGTACGATTCAGTAGTCAATCAGAAAGTTGGAATGCCGAAACATTTAAGAGGTCAAGGATTAACTTTTTGCAAGTATTGCACACTTTTTTGTCAATAATATTGTGTGAGTCTGTTGTTGTAAGCAGATTGCTCATTGTTTTCTCATAAATTATCAAATCAAATATATGTACAAATATTTCTTGTTTCGTAGGGAATAATTGTTAATAGGTTGCCCCAATAGACTTCCCACGCATTATGATTTGATACTTTTGGACGAAGCAATATCTCGGCAAAATCTTGCCTTCTGATAGTTGCACAAAAAATGGCTACCCTTCTCAAAGGCGTGCATGAAATATCATGACACTTTAAAAATGCTCTCGTGAAAAATTACGACCTATCCCCCATAAAAAAACCCCATCGCCCCTCCCCCTGTAATTTCTGTCCCGTCCCTGACAATTCGAAGATTTATCTGTCTGAATGGTAAAATCGTCAAACGCTATAGGCGACTTGGAACTCCATTAAAGAGGACATGATTGTCATTATCATCCGTGTGTCCTCGAAAAGTGTGGAAAGCCTATCTGTAAGGTTCCAATCAAAGAAGGATTACTATTGTATTACTTTTGTAATCCTGTGTCAGAGCGTTTTGTTTCCCCGCACTGGGCAAGATAATCTCCGTTGCTCTGACGTACATGTATTATAAAGGCTTATTAGGTCGTATTTAAAAACGAGTATTATCCATGAAATTTGAAGCAACATAACAGACGTTTCTGTGTTTTATCACAGAAACTCAAGATTGAATGAAAGCTATCGAGAACCTGACAAACATCCTACGCTTTCGCTCTGTACAGATTGGATCAAGCATATAGTCCCCTCGGATTCCCGGCTTGCAGGTTATCCGGTGCAGCAGATTAATAAAAGCAAAATGGCGTTCAATTTCAGAAATTCGATATTGTCTATCCACAAAGAATACACGTGCTCTGGACTTGCCATGGCAATGCCAGTTATGCATTTGTCAATGAAACAATCTGATTTCTATGGTTCCAGTACTAGACCGACTTAGATTTCTATCATAACATTCCTTTCCGTAAGAGCTACAATTGTGTGAATTTCGTTCGACCCACATTCGCCGTCATGGAACACCATAGCAATAAAAATCACATTATATTTCATGCTGTCATATTGTATATCGTAAAACCAACAACAAAGCCAGGGTAATTTCATTATTGCAAACATACTTATAAAATTACCAAATTGAATATTTGTGCAATTTTAGACTTTTGATGGTTATAAGTGCATGTGTGTACAAGAAATTTGATTTTGTTATTTCACAGAAAGTAATACACTGTTGATTCACTATACATGGCAGTCTGTGAGAGAGCTATAAATTTTTTTTTACAATAGTAAAAAGGCTAAACCTGTGCTTTTATGAGTGTTTGACAACTTTCACAAATGTACTTGATTAGAAAAGGGTGTTTTATAGTACAGATGTGAACAACAAATATGATATTGAAATTTCACCTAAAAATATCATGGTAGTTTATGGCTGAATGACTTAATACGGTGTTTTCAATCGGATTAGCACTCACAACAAACGGTCTATCGGAGAAGCAACAGACAGAACCGCTCGACCAAGCCCACTCTCAAAGACTCTGTGTCATTAACCGGGCTAAGTTGTTGTATTTTTCTGACTGCGACCCCTCCGCACGTCTTAGAGTTCATGAAACACCGCGGGCAATTCTGTCCACCAGCGGCTGAGCAGAACTATTGACCCAGGGTAGAAATTACGGTGTTTTCAATCGGGTTTGAAACCACAATATACGGCATCCAGTCACCTCGCGGAGAAACAACAATTTTTCCAGGAGAAAACTTGCCATATCTCTTATTTATATGTAAATGTTGTTAAATATTGACTGTTAGGCTGTAATAAGTTTCTTGTTAAGTACCGGCCAAACTATAAATGAAGCAAGCATAGTCATAGAGCTAATGTCCCTTTTGATTATGAACAGCCAAAAATTGTACTTCAAGTAGTCAATAGATTAGCCAATCATATTTCAAGTACGTGTAGGTGATCTGATTAGTTATCGTGAAATGTGAACTTTTTTCATCGAATTACTTGGAACATTGCATTAAAGAGATTATTTTTAAAAGTTAAAAAGTATTCTTTGAAGGGTCAAAGTTCAAATATGTCAATTAAGATATCATTGATATGGATTGTGACACGCAGGGGGAGGGTCCCGGTTTTTCTTTTTTGTACATGAGTCAATTGCGAAGAGTCAATTATTTTCCTTTCCGCAAACACTTGTGGTGGGTTACTGTCTTTCGCGCAGCGTCAACATTGACATCGACGTCGGCATTGATACGAGCGGACGAGGATAAACGTTGTTAATATGCAATCATATGCGGCTGGACTTGTTAGATTCCAAGCACAGGCATTGTCGATTCAACGTAAATTGCGTCAAATCGATGAATGGTAACCGATTAAAGAGCTCCAGTAGAAATGAGAATGTCCGTAACCAAGCTCTCCAGAGGAGATATTACCATGAAGGTATAGAGGCCAAGGTCAAGGTTGTCATCCTCCTCCTCCTTCTTCTTTCAGTAATCCCAGTATACCCGTGCAAGGCTCGGACAGATGAAGTCTTAATATAATTGAACGTTACCGATAGCTTGCAACGTGATTATTGTGATTGCATTGCATCAAGATGGAAGGCCCAATATAGACTGCCCCCCCCCCTCCCACCAGTCGCCTGGCTTTTCTCTGCAGGTGAGTTACTTGCTGGCCAAGCTGGGCCAAGGCGTTCACCCCACTATCTATATACGCAGCAGCCTACCACTTAGCGCGACGGTCCTGTGATGTTAAGTCCGTCAATTTATGATATGCTCTGATACTTATGCCCCACAGACTTGGAGCAAGTCTGGACCGAATACAAAGTTCCAAACGCTCTTTTCCCGCATGGGCTATTAAAACTTTGCAGTATGCGAAGCAAAATAATTGTCCCACCTGTCCGTAATATCCGAGCTCCATCAAAAATGGCATATGCGATTATTTTACGGTTATTAAACCAAATTGATAATGTACTTTTTCTTAGACGAGTTTACACACTGTGGAAAAAAGGAGGCTTTCAGAAATTGAAAACTTTAATCGATTTCACTTCGTTAGTTTTACCCATAAAATCGTGCTCTTGATAATTTTGCTCGTATTGTAAGAGAAGTCCCCTGAAGACATAGAACGACCATCGTAGATACATACATCATTACCGCTATGATTGTTATTTGCAAAGGAACGAAAATAAATAGCTACATAATCTCTTTACATACCGACGAGAACCAAATTAGTTTTTCAGAGAATTGATGAGAGGTCAGCTCAATAAAAAGGGGCAAATTATTTCATCTGTCTTTTATTTGCTCGCGATTGGGTTGTCTGCGGTTGTCACAGAAACTCATGGAAGAACCGTTTAATAATGTAGAAAATATGTCGATATTATCCAGACGTGCTGTTCTCATTTAGACCGTTTATAAAACGGTATTATGCAATGCGATTATTGAAGTGCCATTATTGGCGACGGAGGATTAACTAGGTAACGGCACGCAAAGACAAGGGTTTCCCGCAGAAATGTAGCGCAGGGGCTCAGGTATTTCAGTTAACGTTTATCGACAAAAAAAGACACCTGAGAGGTAAAATTTTTATTCCTAGAATTTTCCTGACACTAAAAAAACACGATTTGTTTCAATTCTTTTCGAAAAACAATTGAATTTCCCAGTAACTCCATAGAGTTTCTAGGTCATCGCGCGTTTATTCCAAGGAATATAGAAACAAATACTTGATATTGTTGCAAACAGTGACACCACAAGACCAAGACCACCGATTAGACACCGAAAAAAATGTCAATGCTGAGTCATTTGCCTCTTGTTACGTTTCTCAATCATTTTGTTCGAAAATCAACAATGTCAGGGAAGAATTTATACTTGATTTTTAACGTTTTGGTCCAACAATGATATGAGAGTGATCCCATGGGAAGTATCCTCACCCTAAAATTTGTCATCAGAGATAAATTTGATTCGTTTGACTAATGCTATTACCATCTAACAAAGAGAACAAAAGTCTGTTTTTAGCGCAAAATATGGCTTCCATCACAATAAATCCATACACTTTGAAATGATAAATGCCACTATTACCTTAAAAGGTTTATGTATAATAAGATCTCAGCACGGTTGTCAATCATGATGTCCTCGAACATTTCAATGATCCGTGCAGCGGGGATCGTGGGATGATTGCGTGACCCCGAATGTTAACTTGGCAACAAAAAATCAGTACCAAAATCGTAAGCTTTTCAATGTACCCCAACAACGAATAACAATAGCACCGACCCTTTACTGAATATTGTCGTGGCTACACTGAGGTCGTAAATGCATTTCTGTATCCTAGGAAACGAGACTGTCTGCGTTGGGCTTATGATGTTATGGATGTGAAAATCCTCTGCATCATTTCCCTATAAAGCCTAATAAAATCAGTAAGCTCGCATTAGCATTAGGAAAACTTTCAACCCTCTAGCACTGAGCAATTTTGTGTGATGAGTGAAACTTTGTACGAGAACAGATCATAATCAGCAGATATTTCAAGAGGATTGCACACCCAAATACATTAATTAAATATTTAGTTCAACGCCTATTCCAGGGACAATATATATATATATATATATATATATACTATATATATATATATATATATATATATATATATATATATATATATATATATATATATATATATATATATATAATATATATATATATATATATATATATATATTATATATATATATGCTCTTCCCAACTGATATGGATTTTACTCACCTGCGCTGAGACAGTAATTTTATTTTAGGTTGGAAAAAGTCACATCGCTTGTCTCTTGTGGGAGTATAGTCGGAAATAGTGTCGCATTTTGAATAGGTTGCATGTGTTGTTCGGTCAATTATTTCAGTTCTTATTAAGTTTATCGGTTTTTTTTATTTATTTATTTATTCTTTATTTATTTATTTTTTTATCTATCTATTTATTAATTTATTTATATTTATTTATTTAGGTTTTTGTCAGATGTTTTTTATTGATTTGTTATCTTTTAATCATTTGTTTGTTTTTTATTGGTTTTGTTTTATTCGTTTGTTGTTTGTTTGTTTTGTTTGTTGTGGCTTGTGTTTTTTACTGTTTGTTTGTTTATCCTTGAGGGAGGAAATTTGATTGTGACACTTACGTAGCACGTTGAATATGTTGTATGTGCTGTTCTATCAACTATTTCGATTCTTATTCATTTTATCGTTTTCTCTTATTCTTATTTATTGATATATCTTTTTTTTATTATTTATTATTTATTTGTTTATTTATTTAGTTATTTTTCAAGCGGTTTTCGGTTATTACTTTATTTATTACTTATTACGTTTTTATATTTGTTTTGTTTGTTTGTTTGGTAGTTTATTTTTTGTTTGTCTTTGTTTGGGTGGTTGCTATTTGTTTGTTTCGGCTTGTGTTCTTATTTGTTTGTTTATTTGTCCCTGGCTTTCCTGTGCTAGTACAGCTGCTGCATGGAGTATGGCCAATGTCCAACCATGTACAAACGCGCGCCTTCACAAGGTGAAAGCAGAATAAACTTTTGTTTCCAATGAATCGGACAAAATTTTACTTTGCTTTTTTGTGTATCTCACAGGCTACATCAAGTACAAATAAAAACCACAATAGATACGAATCAGATTATGCACTTTAATAACTGTATTTTTTATAATAAGGGAATCTTTTGATTACTCTCCGAAAACGGTTTTTTATGCAAATTTATATGAATTTGCGATCACTCTGCTCGACTAACAGTGAGTTTATTTTTGTTAAACAGTGAGGGTTTTTTGGTTAAACAAGCAATCGTACAGAAATGACTTGCTGTTTGAAATATGAGGATCAAACGTTTCTATTCAGGGCTCGCCATTGAAACAGTTTTGGATATCCATTCAGTGCAAAAACATTCCTATTCTTGAATATATCGTAACGTTGAGGGCAGCCTTTGAGTCTGCGTAATGATGAACGTTCAAAGTTTCCAGGGAATGAATACGTCTCGACTGGTGATTACAGATACATGAAAGTAGCGATAACTTTGAACGAAAGACTGCGTGGTTGGTATGCTGACGTAAAAAATGCCCGAATGGTTCAATAGAAAATTTGTTTAGCCAGGACTGCGTGTAATGGTGTCTTCAACAGCTTTCTGCTAGGTATAGTATTTCTTATGAATTTCTGACATGCAAGACATTTAACAGATAGTGTGATTGTAACACATGACGAGCCTGACTTGAAGGTTTACAAAACAACTGCCTCTCAACTAGAATTTACGAGCTGAAAATGTGTCATGTAGAATGCCTGCCTATAGTTATCGATTATATCTGCAACAGTGACGCCAGAGGCAGAAAGGGGGCAAATAAACAGACCTGGAAATGTCTTCGGCTGTTCAAGAGAGTTTATTCTCTCCACATAGCAGTTTAAACGATCAACATAAAACCTTTTATTCGGGAGGGGGGAGGGTTACAACAGTCATTTACTCGAGTTTCAAGCATTCGAGCGATCTTCAAGCTTCAGGCGTAAATGTATTCGCATTTTATCGATTCAAAGCAGTTCATTGCAGGTCATGATCGCTCCAGACAAAATCGATCGTGAGCAAACTCACGCTGCCGCATGCGAAGCGTTGGTTTGTCCGTTCCTACCACTCGAAGCAGTGAACCCCAGAAAATGATGCGGATATTGAGAGCGACCGTGGACAAGATGATCCGCACTGCATGTGACATCTGAACATCTTTATCTAGCGATAAGTACGGGGAATATTGAAAGATGATCAGAAATGAGTCGAATTATCAGTTGTCAATCACTTTAATTTCAAATTGAATATTGGCTGCACAGGGGATCAAATTCATTCAGGTATTTCTTAAGGGGATTATATCACTTGATGTTGTGTGCGAGTTTCATCACTTGATGTTGTGTGCGAGTTTCAACGAGGACACAAGAAGGTGAACAGCTCATTCTGTAAGATGATCACGAACAATACTCCGATTAGCAGAAATAGTAAATGGAAACCTGCCTACGTGTCAAATTACATTTGAAAAAATTTGTTGGGCAGACTAAGAGGACACAGGTTTTTCTGTCATCGGCTACATCACTGTGACAGCTGTGTCTCGTGTCTTGTTTCCTTTCATGCACTCAACAAATACAATTAGTGTGTCCCAGGGCAAACGACAAATTCAGACTCCAAATAAAGCTGATGGTTCACCATGTCGTAGAGTAAAGCTGTCTTTTCCGCCACACCAATAAAATTCTAGAAAAACGGAAGAGAAAGTGGCCGTTGAAGAGGATTGGAAAAGCTAGAACTTGTCCGTTTATCGAACACTTCATTGATATCGAAACTTTGGTAGAATACAACAAAAAGAAAATGACATCACGTCATGACTTTTATTTCGTCCGCACAAACACATCCCTTTCCATGTCTTTAGGTACATGTTAAAGTTCCATTAGCTGTATCTTCTGGCGATTTTTCCGTTAGTTTTGATTGAAATCATCAACGGCTCATGTTGAATAGCCTGTCAAATAACAGAGAATCGCATATCATTCGGAAACATTACGTGCCCTACAACTAAATAACATGTGATTTTACAACGAAAATTTCAATTTTTGTCGGACAGAAATACAAACTCTGTTGACACGCGGATTGCAACGTAGGCATTCTTCTGCACCTGCGCGAGCCATTTACAGCAATTTCAAAATAAATATTCATTACTTATGCCCGATGTTACGTCGTAGTCCATTGTCCGAGCACGTTGCGTAGCCAGATGTCTGGCAATCCACGACGCGATGTTGTTTTGATCCCGCAATAAACGTGAACTTGTACATTTCGCGTGATCGCGGCGTCACCATATCAGCGTTCTCCCCAGCACGCTGAGCATGCCAGACGTCAACAAACGAGCTCGGAAGGGCAACACGTTTGAACAAAAATTAGCAGTTTTATGTGGCCATAACATCACTAATCATGTTTGTTTCTTCGTAAAACAACATTTTCCAACAAATATGAGCCTCCAACATGGAATTTTCCGAGGTAAAAATGGTCAAAAGTTACAAATAATGGCCCTTTAGGTACATGTGAAATAAAGAGCTCTTTTTCTCCTATAAAGCGGGAGCGCTTTCGAATGACATCTTGTTTTAAACCCGTTTGAGAAAATGACCGTTACTGCGAGCGATGATACCGCGACGCGTTTCATCAAATGCGAAAGATCAAACGGCAAAAAGTCACGTTCATTTGCACCGTCGGTGCGAAAGCTTTATCAAGTTGAACGTAGTATAGGCATGTCATGTAGGTGAGGATAAATGGAGAAGCTATCACTGTGCCGCATTTTTCGTGTTTACGGTAGCTTTTGATCGAATGGCGTGATATTCTGTTTGCTTACCGCCTATGTGTCGGTGTTTCTCTGAGGAAATGAAACCCAGCTGAATTTCAAGCCTTCATCGCAGTTTATCACCCATTAGCTTTTCTCCGGAGCAATTTGCGATGCTTTTCAATGTCACACCAATACGTATTGAATAGGGGATCTTGGGACCGGTGAAGGTAATCCCAGCTGATATCTCGTTTGTCTACTTTTTAACCTTGAAAGGCTCTCGAGTCATGGTAATCATTCTATATACGTCCCCGGCTTCACTCGGATTCTCTCGAGCGAATACACAACTGCAACCTGGCGTGAAGTCGTATCTGACTTACATTGTGGCGCCAATCACAGTCCGTTTTGTCGCGTTAATCACATTGAATGCGATGTCCGACAGTCACGGGGGACTCGTGTAAAACCATCAATCCACACTGGGTTGTGGTTTTTGTGTTTGTGAGAGATAATAATACCCTTATGTGCAGTAATATGGATATTTCAATTACTTGATCAGTCACGCCGGTCAGCCAGCGGGCATGGCAAGATTCTGTCTCGGCGGACGAAAGGTTATACTCAATTTATATTCCATCTTCACTGACTTCAGTCGGTCCGAAGATTAATGTTTATTCGAGAATGTGTTGAAAATATCTTACATATGATGAGCTCACCCCACCCTACGGCAATCATGCTACTAATAACGCGACAACTATTATCACTGTGTTGAGCTAGCGTGCGTACGCCATCGGACACAGAACTGTGTCTCTCCTATAAGCAATGGAAGCATCCTCAACTGATCGATTGCACGTTTTATCGGCTTCGGGCTGATCGATAGAGGACATTTTTTATCTCCTCTGACATAAAGGGTTTCGAGTTCGTTTCTTTCCTCATGATTGGCCTTAAAAGCAGTAACCAACCAGTCAGGCATGGAAAATACATCAAAATTTTGATAACTCTTTCATTTTCCTCCCCCCCCCCCCAAACTAGTATATTATGTTGCAACACAAGGAATCAAGCTACGAACACGACACAGAGTGTACAACTTGCAACGATACTACTGACAAATGAATCTATGCTATATCAACATGTATAAGTTCATGCTATTGATTTCATCTTCCAAATGGAACATACATACATACATACATACATACATACATACATACATACATACATACATACATACATACATACATACATACATACATACATACATACATACATACATACATACATACATACATACATACATACATACATACATACATACATACATACATAGGCTCTGTTGACAAGTTGGGCATTAGTTATTTTGACATTATTTCGGGTCCTCGGCAACTTCAATTGCGCAATACTGATATCTCCAAAATGTGTACTTAAAAGGCATCGGGAACAGCATTGCATTATATTTCAAACCAGGACATCATTGTACTCTAGATCGCACGATTTCTACAACCGCGTGCGCACAAAGTAATCTATGCAGGGCAACTTAAAATTCTCACCATTCTTTGTTCATCATGTCCTGGAGAAACAGCCTTTATAGATTGCAAATTTCATGAAGGGGGTTGAAAAAAGCAGCGATCGCTCAGGTACTACTCTAAGGTAAAAGTGATTAAATTTGAAGTATGTAGTAACGAATGTGACATGTAAACATAACACCGAGCAACATGCTTTCTCGTTGGCTTACGTTGCCGTATACACCCTTTTTACAAAATCACTTCATAGGGTGTGTATCAGCTGTATGAAAATCAAAGTGCACAGGCTATGATAGGCAGTTATACTTACATCGTTCTACCGCCGGTAAATGTTGACGAGAGATATGCCTGTATCAACTGTCATCCGTGCATCTTTCAACAGATACTGAAACTCAGTGTGGTCTACAATCCTGCCAGCCGCTATTTGTAGCTGGCAGCCGTTTCCACCCAGGTGGTTTACGATGCTATTTCTGCCAATGATGCTTTCGTTATGAGGCTCTTGTTCCTGCGCTGTGCGACAGGGTCGAATTCCTAATTTAATGATGTGTCGACTCACGTGACGGCGTGTCGTTGGGAGATAATGGTGACTGTTTCGATCAACCTAACATTCCAATCACAGGCATGACAGGGAACTGTAGCAACGACAGGACTGTTGTTCATGTTTATCTATAATGCAAGTAGCATTTAAGAACACTAATGGCTATTTAACAAAAGATCCATTTCTTTGCGGCAGCGGAAAAGCTCTGCGCTAATTTCAAGTCCATGACATGTAAGTTAAATTTATTATGGATAAAAAGATGGGAATCAGTTGGGAAAAATATATTATTATGTATGGAGTTACGGAAACAATATTATAATAATAGTCACTGACTGTATTCTTTATCTCGTTTTGCGGAAAGTATGTAGTGTTTTAAGGCTTTTTCTTTCTATTTCAGTGAGATTTCTGAGACACTGTTATTTTTTATTCTTTTCAGAGCTGTTGTTACCCTTTCCATCCCTACCATGGGATGATTTGTGTTTCATAAAGTGCTTAATTTAATTAATTTAAATCACGATGTTGACGTTGCACATATGCACGTGTACATATATAGAAACATGATTAGGCTCGAGTGGTTTTAACTATACCAGAACTTGACAAGTACGAGGCACGCTCCATACACACAGGGGATACAAGCTGGGCAATATTTTTAATGACATCTCAAACTCTCAGGGCAAGAATGTCACAGCCTTTTCAGTCATAACCGATCGACTGAAAAATGATATAGCTAGGATTGACATTATTACTATAGGTCTGTTTTGTGCATATTTAACTTCGAACACTGGCGCATCACAGCTGTTGACTCGAGCACTAGACGTCTAAGGTAATATCGTATGGCTTGCAAAGAGCGACATGGGTGGCAATGGTATCTGCAGGTTATCGCTCAGCGAAATTGCCCGAGAAATTCGGGTTTGCTAGGGTTGTTTTATTCTGAAGCAATGCATCAGGAATTAGACAGTTAAGGGTTTGGATGCTGATCAAATCAAAACCCATCGACATAATACATGATAAACCAACAGTGATATCGGATATTTAAGCTGTCAAGTAAACCACTCCCAGTGAAGGTATTCCGCGAGATTTTGACAAGTTCACGACATATGTGCACGAGCGATAGTGATTGCACTGTAAGGAGTGATCTGATCAAAATCGAATGGTATGCCGTTACTGAGGGGGTTAATTGCTATTATATCATAATATTAAACTGAAATTCTGGCGTAAACATCAAGCAGGGATTTTGCCCTAGAGACCTCATGCCTTTTCCAATCGTGCTATATTGCGAATATAGCACAGTTATTTTCATGTCTTGACCAATCAAGTCGTGGTATTTGCGCCATCAATATACCGGTATGATAAAATTGCCATTCTAACACACACCTCATCAAAACTCTTGTATGCGTTAATTCACGGCCACGTTACAGAGCCAGTTACTATTAACCGTTTACTGTTAACTGGTTAACAGTCAAAGTAACTGTTTACTGCATAAGTTAAGAAAGCGTCGTCTATACTCATGCCAGTATTTTTATTACACATCGTAAAAGATTGTAATGGCGTCATCAGCGATAGACACGAGTCATGGAGGAAGGAATCGATATTTCAGTAAGACGACTGGATGAGATGCGTACGTTGCAAAACACATATTGACGAGCCATATTCGAGTAACAGCATACAACTTTCCCCTTCTGCCTGAGAATCATTTTCCCGAAGCCTAAGACCTAGTGAAACAGGCTGTTTTGGGGGCGATCGACTTCAAAGCCATCTGACAAACAAGCGTACGCTGTTTTACCCTCGTGTACAGTGAATATGTGCACATATTGTTACGTATAGACGAGCGAGCACATCACAATCGCAACATCACTGAACACAAAAGCCAGCCTGCTATATACTACGATCATTGGGAACTACGGCTGCTATCCTCAGGTGTCGCTAATCTAATCTTACCTGCCCTTGTTTGCGCATCGCCTAAAATTAGATAGCCATAAAATCCTTTCTTGTGGTTAACTATTGTCATTGTCATAAAACGATAAGACATTGTTATCAACTTCATCGTGACTGTCACGAGTACATCTTACAAAACTGAATGTGGAGAGGACTGTGGGATAAGCGGCCAGTGCACCATTGCAAGTAACCTCAAGCACGATGATTCATCAGATAGTGTAAGGGTAGTTGCAATGATGTCACTCTCATAACACGGATATAACTTAACACAGTATACTTATTGCAATACTTTAATATCTTTCTTGAGTCAAACAAAGACACCAGATCAGGAGCCTTTGTATCCCCATTCTCGGTTACCCAGAGCACTCTGGGTAACCGAGACTATTGTTCCCCGTATGATGACTTTCTCACATAACTCCACGTGTCTCGCAGATCAATCTCCTGTGAGTGACAAGCGGTATTGCGATTGATTTCATTTCTGCATTCTGGGAATGGCATCGAGCTTGACCAACAGCCGTGACAGAACGTAACTAACACAATACCACGAACCGTGCAGTTATGCCAACATCTACGTGAATGATGCGGAAAATTAGAGAGAAATGTAAACACACGATGGGATATTAAGTTGAAGAAATGAAACTATGGCCTTTCTGCTGGTAGAAAGATGTGGAAAGCGGGGAATAAGACACAATAATATGCGGTGTGGTCCGGCATTCGCCGGATGGAATCGGTATCGTTACTATGTAAGAAATCAATGAGCGGTACATATCAGGGATCGCCTGATCATAGCAAAGTTATACTTTTCACTGTGGTTCAACAGTACACACCGCTCATCTGACCCACAGGCCTATCAGACGATCACATCGGTAACGAAGAACGTCGATATCCACATTGTGGATCGACTCAATATCTATATAGGGAGATTGTCCTCGCGACACTTATGGCAATCATAGAACCCAATAATAATACCCGAAGATAAACAATAGTTGAAAATGTAATCAGATCGAAACGTCTTTCCATGAAAAGAGTATGCTGTAATAGTATTATTAGATTTCGTTGACAAAGAACAAATGTTGATGAAACGTCATCGATCAATCACCAGATGTTTCCTTTCATTTAACGTCTAGCCAATAGAGTACATTTCTTCGAAATTGCACTTTCCTCGCCACTAGAAACAAATCACTTTACAATTAAGTACTAGGTATTCAAAAAGGTTGAAATCAATTTCTCTGAATCCGGTGTTTTTGGTTTCTTGAGCAGTTTTGACTTCTTTACTCTTTCTCTCTAGTTGTGAGTCGAGATATTGTCGTTATTTAAAAAAAAAATATTTGACAGTTTCTCGATAAAGTCTATTCTAAGACTTTCTACTGAAATATCATTTTCGCTTGTTAGCGGTGCGAACACGTTATCATGAATGTTGATTGACTAGCCGGACGATATACCATGCAGGCAGTCCCTCCACCCACATTCCAGCCCTCCATGAGTGGAGGGACTGTGACTTATGAGTTCACGTTCCCAACAAGTCACTTGGGGCTTTTGACCATTTATGACTGTCTGTCTCTCTCTATCTGCGTCTGTGCGTCTGTCTGTCAGTGTCTGTCTGTATAGTTGTCTGTCTGTGTCCTTTCTCACACAAATCCTCTCTCTCTCTCTCTCTCTCTCTCTCTCTCTCTCTCTCTCTCTCTCTCTCTCTCTCTCTCTCAAATTTCTCAGATAATTTTTCTCATATTTCAAATTCTATTTCATCACAAACATACTATACGGGTATCGTCTTACAGTCACATCATCAAGGTCTGTGTTCTAGTGATCTCTTTAAAATGCATGACTTTGGGCAAGAAAATGCATACATCGATCATATAGCGGTAAAACTGAATTATAACAAATGTCTAATGAGACGAAATAGAGGATTTATGAAGGAAACCATCTGGAAAGAAGTAGATGACCTCATTTGACCTCATTTTCGCCGTCCTGAGTGGTATGTTGCCTAAGTATGCATGGACGTTGACCCGAAATTTCTACAGATTTTGAGATAACAAACAACATTATCAAGATTAGAAATTGATGGCATATTTATGTAAGAGGTTTAATTTGCGATGTACTGTGAAAGATTGTATCAGAAAGGAATGTGACAAGCATTGTGTAAGTGTCAAAGGAGTGACGCTGAGTCGAACGACAGAATCGTTTGACAAGTTTCGAAAGTTGCCTCCATTAAAAGTGTCCCTCGGGCATTATTTTTGTTAATTTTGAATCGTCTGTTTAGTCCGCAACGCTGTCATCCGGATGAATGTATTTTGAAGCATATCTAAAATGTGACTGTCAGACGTAAGCAATAAACGATACAATTCTACGGGACAAATCAGATCTCTTTGCCATTAAAGTTTTGTCACTTTCCAATCATTGGGAGATAAGCATCTTGCTTGTAACATGCGTGGAGAGTAGTTAACAGACAGAACCAACTTTCCTCTCCGTTTCAAGTCATGAAGTATGTAAAAGATCAAAAAAATGTCCTTTCGAGAATCGAACACAGATATAGATGAAAATGACCTAAATGCTGGCCGTGAAAGCAAAATGGAAAATGTTAGATTATATTTGACCGGGCGAAGCATTTGATTATTTTTAAGGAAATTTCGTTTGCTCTGGATGTAAAGACAAACAGCAAAGAAAACTCTGAGTTTTTTGCTAACGAAAATTCAACATGGAATGCAGGTATTGTATTTTACGATGAGTTTTATAGCGGATTAACAGAGGCTAAAGAAGACCAGCAACGCTAAATGGAAGTATTGGGGAATGTTAATAATTACAGTAGACGATCAAAGTAAACGTGTAATCAAATATTAATTATAACAAAATGGACAAAAGCGGATCTTCAAAGAGTAGACATTTCGCTCCGCATTACAGTTCAGGGACTGAACTGGCATTCGTTTATCTATCGCCGATCAAAGTGAGCCCGATGATATACTATATGAGTAATCAGCTTTAAAACTGTGAACACAAAGAAGGCTTCTTGGATTTTAGTCAATAAAATGAGAAACTGGCAGAACTTCCTCAGGAAGTCGAGTACAAACATGCTGCTTCTCAAAGTAAGCACTCTAGCTGGGCCAGTCTTGTTGTCTCAAAACTTGTGGGCAGTAGGCAATCGATGACGTTTCCTGCCATTAGTAACTGAAAAGGGAAAGTACTTGTTCAAAGCAGTTAGTAAATTGGTTGTTTTGTCTTCCGAAAACGCCACTCTGTGCATACTAAATGTAGTCTTGAAAGGTTGGTTCTTTCAAATGATATAGTACACCAAATTAAAAGAACATGTACTTTCAATGTCCTTTGTCTTTGCATACACGTAGCTATCAGTAACAATGGAGGTATATAGGTGTACTAGTATAGTATATACGTGTATGTATGTATGTATGTATGTATGTATGTATGTATGTATGTATGTATGTATGTATGTATGTATGTATGTATGTATGTATGTATGTATGTATGTATGTATGTATGTATGTATGTATGTATGTATGTATGTATGTATGTATGTATGTATGTATGTATGTATGTATGTATGTATGTATGTATGTATGTATGTATGTATGCATGTATGTAACGTTCCTCAAGGAATCTTTCGACAGTTCTCTTTCAAAATCGAGAATAAAAATCGGGGGTTAACGTGCAAATTTTGGGGAAACAAATTACCCAAGATTTACCGATATTTGAAATTCAGAACGGTCGCCATCCATCACTTTATGGAGAAAAATAAAATTTTCGATTTTGTAAAAACTAAGAGTGTCCAAATATTTCTCCCGAGGAACATTTTACAATGTACCTTCAGGGAATAATGTTTGCAATTGACAAGTTCTACAATAAAGGGAAATTGCTGATATGATGGATGGGATATTTTGATCGTTAACTGCTGAAATTTAGTATTCATTGATATTCCTGTCTTTGTCTCTGGAAGAATGGCACACTGTTCGAGACCTTTAACGAAACGATTACTAGCAAAATTTAATTAAGCATACCGTAAAGATGTCTTCATAAATTTATGAAGAATGGTTCAACTCTTCGGGTTCAAATCATTTGTGAGCAAAGTTCTGAAATTAGGCTGATAGATGGAGTGAAAAATTTACGGTGATCTATTGTGTCTTTTATTGAATGTGAAGTTAATTGCATTTTCCAATAGCGCCATTTATTGTTTATGCGGCCTTTGCAGATTACTATCTGATACATTAATTACAAATATTGAAATCAAAGGCCATTCTCCGGTGGGTGGCATCGACGTAATTAGGCAGAAATGAGCGTCTGCGTCTTTGTGAATTGATACGTTCATACATCGTGCTTTAGTAGAGCTTGTACGGAAGTATCATAAAACAGGTTGCAAATGATCTTTAAAAAAGACAAAATTTCACCGGCAAACGTGTCGACAGGATGCAATTCACGCTCTCTGAACGCTCACTGACGCATAAAGCGCTCTTCATCCGATCAGCTATTTTTAAATCGCGCTCTTAGGTTTAGAGGTTGTGCTGTGTCATTTGGCTTATTCGCGTCAACAAGTTTTGATGCATCAACAATTACTGTGTACACGACATGTTTGCCGAGATTCCTGTTTTAAAAAGTAGCGGAATATTTAGACACGTTTTAGTTCGTCTCGTTGACATGAATTATGGCAAAACATTTCTCTCACTGGTGATGATAAGAGCAATTTATAAAAAAACATCAAACATGACATAAGACTTAGTGTGCATTAGCTTGCTATTTATTCCTCGGTACCAAAGATTTTTGCTTGTAAATTATTTGTTATATCAGCGCTTTCCTAGGGATGTAAACACAGTTGCTATGTGCCTAAGAAGCCATAATGCTCTTGTGAAACTAGAATGAACATAGTGTCTTGTAATGCACGATTTGCCCATTAACTTGTACACAAGTACTGTTAGAGATTCAGCATACACTATGTGTCTCGCTTCGTGACAGTCTATTAACTTCCTATGAAGTAACTAGTGAATAAGGGGCAGCATTAGGCCGAAGAAAGATGATAGTGCTTATTTCTTGTACCATCATGAAAAAACACACCTGTAGGGATGTCATAGATCGGTATTGACTTTGTCACTATAACTTTGTTATTTTGTTTGCTGAGGATCCCCTCCACTCTTGTTCAAAAGAGTGGCAACAGGCAGAACACCCGTTATCATTCTAAAGGTGCTAAAAAATCATTAAAGGGCCATTATTTGTAACTTTTGACCATTTTTTACCACGGAAAATTCCTGGTTGGAGGTTCATATTTGTTGCAGAGTTTTGTTTACGAAGAGAAACCAAACATGATTATGATGTTATAGCCACATAAAACTGCTAATTTTTGTTCAAACGTGTTGCCTTCCGAGCTCGTTTGTTGACGTCTGGCATGCTCAGCGTGCTGGGGAGAACGCACTGCAGATATGGTGACGACCCGCGATCACGCGAGATGTACAAGTTCACGTTTATTGCGGGATCAAAACAACATTGCGTCGTGGATTGCCAGACATCTGGCTACGCAACGTGCTCGGACAATGGACTACGACGTAAGTACCGGGCATAAGTAATGAAATATTTTTTTGAAATTGCTGTAAATGGCTCGCGCAGGTGCAGAAGAATGCCTACCTTGCAATCCGCGTGTCAACAGAGTTTGTATTTCTGTCCGGACAAAAATTGAAATTTTCGTTGTAAAATCACATGTTATTTAGTTGTAGGGCACGTAATGTTTCCGAATAATATGCGATTCTCTGTTATTTGACAGGCTATTCAAACATGAGCCAGTGATCATTTCAATCAAAACTAACGGAAAAATCGCCAGAAGATACAGCTAATGGAACTTTTATGATAGGAGAGGTTTATACCTCAGGGTTGGCAGAGTAATCGCAAACACACATATCATCATTTCGTCTTCTTGGTATCGATAATCTACATCTCAAACAGTAAATAGTTAAAAACTACATCAACGCATAACCTACATGTACTTCCAAGGCCAAATCGCATTAAACCCAAACAGACTACGACAATGTGATAGACGTATTTTGTGATGGAAAGTCGTCAGTTTAACGAGATTTTAAATACGGACAGAATATGCAAATTTGATAACATGGTGACCGAAAAAACTACGAAACATCAGCAAAAAACTCGTCTTTGAAAAATGAGGGTGCTTATAAAAGGAAGGGGAGATAGAAAAAATAAAAAGGCAGACATCTGTCACCCATCACATTAAATATTCAATTTTAAATACCTAAGGATAGTATTATAACCCTAACCTTTCGATTGTCAATAGTGTAGAGTCAAATATATCTTTCCACACGCCGGTCTAACTCATTCGACGAAAATAGCACAGATATAAAAAAAAATCGACGGCGGGAACAGCAACTGGGTGTACTTGTGAAAGCTCTCTCTCTCTCTCTCTCTCTCTCTCTCTCTCTCTCTCTCTCTCTCTCTCTCTCTCTCTCTCTCTCTCTCTCTCTCTCTCTTCTGCTGATCTCCTATACTGGCAGTATTGTTGTGAAGCGGTAGCGTCATTCGCATCATGCCACCTTCCCCTCTCCGTGCGACCAGGTGTCTCGATTTCAGCTATTTCGATTGCGATATGACGGCAAAATAGATGAGTTAAGCCATTCTCAAGCTGGTGAAGCTTTCAAAAAAGTCGACAGTGTTGGCCATGCATAAAGATCAAAACTCCGATGATCGAATATCTATATCCTGCTTTGCGCTATGTCTATGCCACTTCATTTTCGCAGAGATCATTTTATGACGGGAGTGTCGTCTGCATGCCAGGAATGTGCTTTATTCCGTACACACCTTGCATTAAAGAATACCATAAATATTTTGCGGAATGTTCATTTTACCTGATCTAAATTCAAGTGAAACTTGCAAGGTAACGGATTGACGAAACCAAATCACTCAATATTCGTAGTTTCTTAAACGTTTCTGTACATGTGGCTCCAATTACAGACCCCAGATTATGCAAACCATCGATTGCCGGCGAATATTAAAAATGTATCGGTATGGATGAAGCTCACTGAATAAAAATCTGGCACAAACTAAAATGGCGCCGTTGCGGGGCGGAAAGGTGAAAGCTTTGTTGTATGGTCTATTCCTAACCTTACAATTCCCCAAGTGACAGGTTGTTGCTTCAAATCGTAGCCTCTATTTGATATTCTTCATTCTTGTTTGTGTTGCACGCATTTACAATAACTTCGCCCTAAAATGGTAACAACAGAAACACTATCAATTCCTGCCAGTGGGCTTTCGCAGCTTTAATAAATCAACTTGCCGAATTCTATTCGGCCATTAAAACTTCATTTTGACATTATATTGAGTGGATTGTGTTGGTCTTAGACGCTTATTGTCCCTTGATGCGCCGATTGAATTATGCAACATCTGGGCCACACATTTATATTCACACATCATCCAACTGAGGTCGTAAAAAGCCGAAAGGAACACAGATGTCCGATGACCTACTTAATCTAACGAACGCAAATTGGAAAGTTTGCTTTATTTATGGTGATCCGTATCTATTCAGGTTAGTGGCACCTTTCAATGGCTGCCCTTACATTAGACTAACCGTTTTGATCTTCAATGCAGGGGGATCAGCGATCAAACAGTTCGGGGTTCATTCACTGACGAACTAAAAGTGACCTGTGCAATCAAGCAATAAAAAGATATTTCTATCTGGATCAGTCTAAGGATTTTCTGGCCGATCAGCTTTTTATAGAAATATATAGAAAGGGAATCTTTGTACATTTGAAATGTCTCAGTTTATTATATAGCTGACGAATGAAGTAATATATTGAAGATAGCCATATTGTAATTATCCAAAAATTATCACGGCGACCAGATCCTTATATGAGCTGATTTCCACAAACATATGATCGAAGTTCCTGATGCTGTCTCTTCAATACCTGCACAGAGGGTTTCAGAATGTACCTCTGCGCTCTCATTTATAACAGTTATTGCATATTTCGGAAAAAACTTTGGAAAATAATAATGGTATAATTGTATGCAAGTTTAGCCTTATTGGTGGACAGTTATAGAACCAACTCGAAGGGGAAAAGGGAAAACCAGTGGCACGATCATTTTTAGTAGATTCAACAAAGGAAATATTCACGCCATCTGCTTACAGAGGATGACGTCACTCGTTTGCAAAGTGAGCAATATTTATAGTATCTGTAAACCCTGATTATCATTTAACTTTTACACTGTAATTTTCGATTCCGTCATCATGTTTCGAGAATGCGATGTTGTAACATCACATGGTGATGATTTGAGGTTTAAATTCCATCTAATGATGTCGTGTAGAAGAAGTTATGAATATTTAAATGCTACAAAGTCAATGTCGGCACAAAGAAAGGGGACTTGAATGTGATTGATAATAGTTTGAACTCGACCTATGAAGTACATCTGAGCAGACTGGTATGGTCATTGTAATTATAGTACATGTGCTGTGTGGTCGTATATCTAGGACGCGTGAAACACCCGAATGCATCGGTTATTGCGAGAGAGAATCTTTTCGAAGCACAGTGTGCGATAGATGATCAACTGAGCTGAGAGCTATAGGGGCTCTCACTCGGTCAAGGACAAGACACATTTGTTGTAAAGGGTTCAATCGATTGGTTGGGACAGCGGTTAAAGAACTTACACTTCATCAAACGTACAGCGCTTGACCTTTTCAGAGGTGAATCGTTTGACATGTTCACAGATGTCGACACTGGAATTCTTTAGCACTTATGAAAAACACACTTCAGTAACTCAAATATGACGGAAAAGTATTCCAGTATTGTTGGTGATAGACCGACAGAGAAAATAAATCGGCATGACGCTTGACATGCGAGCTACACACACGACAGATTAAAGTTAAGACAGACGCGCAGAAAATTGAGTTTGGTGACGCGTAAAATTTGAGGATCAAGCCAGATAGCCAGCAAAGAACTTATTGGCAGATATTTATTTGTAGCTTGCAAGGCTGTAGCGCGGAGGCCTGCAGCGCGCAAGATGTTAGACTATTTCGCGTCGTTGGTTTTGTCGTGCAAATTACACACCAGATGCCGGGTTGTATTTTCACTCTGCCGTAATTTTGAAGGAAACATCGCCATTCCTTCTTTCCTCTATCTTCGAGAATTACGATTCATAAAGAGCCTAGAGGAAACCAGGGGAATCGTAACGTTTTTACACAACATGATCTTCCCTGATAACAATAAATGATGGTCTATTTTAATGGTGAAGTGATTTCCCACGTTGACAGATTTACATCTGCCAAACATCCTTATCGGTAAAATCCTCTCAAATGTGATAAATCCGAGCGATGATTTGTGACGAACGGCATAAAATAAAATGAAATCGAATGAATACTGAAACTGTATCTGACATATTTTGTGTATTTTACGGGGAAAATGTACGTGGTATTTTTTCGTTGACGCGTTTCATTGATGATGATGGACAGATAGTGTATTGCCATTATCTTACTATTGAGCACAGAGGGTCGCTTCACCGTTGATCTACAGCAATGAACACTGAACGCGACCTTAGGGTACATCCATCACAGTGTTTATTGTAACATTTAATCAATTTATCTTCTTAAATGCCATCGTCAAGGTTATCTAGTTTTTAATCTGTGCTGGTTTATTTGATGTTGGAACAATCGATTCCACCCTTGAGATTTTGGGCATAAAAGTGTTAGATACGTTTCATCTCCCGCGAGAAAAAACAGTAATGGAGTGTTCTGCTTGGCTGCAAAAAAAACCCAAGGTTACTGCCATGGAGAATCAAAGTACTCTTTTCTATATAGCGTGGCGCTTGTTTTCGAAAGACGCAGGCACTCCCGAGATTCCTTAGAAAACCACAGATACATTCCTACTATGAACCCGTCATCCTAACTTCGACACGACCATTTCACACTTCTTCAATTTATAACAATATAGCTAATTACGGTTCGTTGTGTATGAAAATGTGATGGGGGCATCACGACCATTGAAAATGTACATGGAATATAATCCAAAGCCATTCAAGGTTTAAAGTTATGTTCAGTATGGTTATTTTCCGTCAGAGAAAATCTATAGCCTGGTGCCAATCTGAAATTAAAAAAAAAACGAGAAATGTCTGCATCGTGTTCAATCATTTAAGGTTACACAAACAAACAAATCGACCGATCGTCCCTGATGAAGTCTTGAAAAGCCTTATAAACGAATAAATATACCTGTATGTGAAATTGTTTCAGCTGCCTGCTTTTATTTCACTGAGCCCGTAAGTTACATTTTTACCTTTAGAAATGTTCTTCCCATCTTATAGCATGCCCCCTCGGCCGATGTAAATTAGGCGCCCTTTAAGTTTGAAATCAGTGACCTGGTAAATGTTGTGTGATTTGGAAACTTGTCAAAATGATAGACATTTGTCAGGTTTATGTCGCCTACATTTCACTGTCTTTGATATTGATCATCGTTCACTCCAGGTCACAGTTTTCCTTTGAGGTCACTTGGTAAACTGAGTTACTCTTGGAGTGCTTGCATTCTTTGCATACTTGATATTACGATTTGACACACGAAACAAGTTTCCTCTTCAAATTGCACATGCTCGGTAATACATTAGCTTTTTAAGGATCGCCACAGCAATGGATGGAATCCACACCCTGCGATAAACCATAGACCCTCGAGTTTGTCTCGAGAGTCTATGGATAAACACATTTTCAAGTACGCAAGCGTGATGGGTCCTTCTGTACATGTATGTATTCATAATATACCGACATAGCATGTCAATATTGTGGCATTTCCCCTCAAAATTCCCGGTGCTCACACTTTGAAGTACTATTACGTCTCGTGTCTTTGTCTACGGAATCTATGTGATTGAAGACTGAACCACCTAAATGTCAAAACACTTGTCTTTTTTGTGTGTGTCCTACGTCTATCCTTCCATCTGTCCGTCATCTTTATCCATCCCTACATCCATCCGTGCAGCTCTGCGTCTGACTCAGAACCCGCAGCGCAGTGAAGCCATACATGACGCTTTTCTTGCATGTAATTGATTGGCTGTTGATATCCAATGCCAAGCTGCCGATGTCAATCCAATAAAACAGTCAGCATTCAAACGTATCGAAAGTGTTGTAAATGTATAACTTACGGGTATTCGCATGATTATTGCCGGGGGGAGGTAAATCAAAACCTCGAGCACGAACGCAGAGACATCTCACAGCTTCGTATTCGCTCGACTCGTCACTCGATGACTTCTCTTAAAACTCGGAAGAGCTTTCCGTTCAAACGTATCAATGTTACCGCACCTAAAGACACTCTAAGGCCGTTGTTGGAAGTTCTACAAGTTTTGTTATAAAACTTAATAATGGTGACGACAGCAAGTCCATGAAATTTGCTCAAGCGATTGGTTTCCTTTTTGTCATTGAAATTGGAACCTCTATTTCGTGCTCATTTTGAAGTTTGCCCGAGTTCACTTATCGTGGAATCGTGCCTGTTGTCACTTTAATCTTCGCTGCACAATGAAATATATACTTCAAAATGAAACGAGATTCCAAAGTCACAGAGGTAATCGTATTGCAACTGTATAGGGTGAGTGTTGTACACCAAATTATACAATTTGAAGGTTTTCGGGTAATTTTACCAGTATCAATTTGTTTTACTCTCTCTCTCTCTCTCTCTCTCTCTCTCTCCTCTCTCTCTCTCTCTCTCTCTCTCTCTCTCTCTCTCTCTCTCTCTCTCTCTCTGAAGAAAATGATCTCAGATATCGTAAAATCTTCTTTATTCAATACACGTAGAATTTTTGCTGTTTATCTGAAACATTAGACTTGCCCAAGGCTTAGGGTCAAAACAGAACTGTTAATTGAAGGAATAAACTTCAACAGATTGTCATGTCAATGATTACTCTCTCTCTCTCTCTCTCTCTCTCTCTCTCTCTCTCTCTCTCTCTCTCTCAGATTAAACGATTAATTCACAATACTTAGTATATGTAAGCAGACAGGTCCTGTCAGTCGCTTGGCTTTTCTCGGGCATACGCGGCAGTAGTGTAAGTTTCTCATTCACCCAACCATTGACATGACAATCTGAATGAAGAGGACTATACGATATCTGAGATTATTGTTTTTCCAAGGCAACCGCTCATGAGCTTTCCTAACATCTTGCTCTACTTCATATCCCGTAACATTGTCTTCTCGTGCACGTTCAGAGAAGTGGACCTTGTGAAATGTTGTTGATATACATATCAATAACTCAGAATACACATCCTCAGGATTTGTATCAAACCCAAGCCCGTCTAAGCCCTGCCCAAACCGAACCTTACGTACAAGACATGCGGCCAGGACATAATTCTGTAGATACCGTACTGCAGGGCTTTTCTGATACAGGTAGACAAATATACGAAGTAGTAGGCATACTTCCTGCAGGATTCACTGGGAATATGCCGTTATCGCTCGCCGCTCATCATTGCCCGCGGAAATGATTTAATTTACCGTGTATAATCCGCGTCTCAAAGGGCCGATGTAAAATATGAACAATCGGTCATCTCGAAAAATAAAGAGAATTACAGTGTCCTGGGACTTGTCAATGGTACTAATATGTATGTACATTCCAACAGACGATTTCCGAAGATGGCATTGAGTTAACTATAAGTACAATGAGGTCTGTGATAACTGTCTAGCTACACAGAATATGCCTGACACGTAATTCCATTACAGTTCATTTCTCTAAATGTTTGTCCAAAAAACGAGCACCTTAATTATATCCGTGACTGGAATAGTGATCTAGGTCATTAGATCAAATTTCGCAATGTCGTTTATTCTTTCCTTATTTGGGTCAGGTTCAATGTGCGCGTATAGGAACTACTGATACAGTTGAATTTTATTGTCCACTTAAACGAACTGAAATTACATTCTATCTGTCAAGAACGATTTAGCAAAAACAGCAAACACTTTTAAAATGAACAGGTGGAGCTCTCGGAATAATCTGTTAAGATAATAGATAAAGTACGACCTCTGGGGAAGGTAGCGCGAATTAACTGGCATAAACTGCCTAAAATCTTTGCTGTTAACATTCGCTGTTTATTTGCCGAACAGTCATTCTATCCTGCATTCTACCTAGAAATCATGGCGATTAACCAAACGACAATATCACTATGTTTGGACTTAGTGTCAAATACACCGAGAGAGGGGAAATGCGACCAATGATGTGCCTTTGCTTTGTGTCACGGATGCCTTTCCGGTCTCCGAAGACAAAGTTGTTCATGTTATTCCACGATTCTATCAATGTCCCGAATAATCTTATTGTGACCAACGGAAAGAATATTATAGTTCTTCGTTTTGTTTATGCAATATATTACCCAACCCCGAAACATAATTATAGTGGATGAAATCCATCATTCTGGATAATCGGATATATATGCATTATCAGTAATAATCCTGGGAACGACGTCTCAAAATTCACCCGTTTGATAAAGCTGTAATACTATTGTTACACTGTAGCTGTTGATCCTGGGAACTCAACTGAGAATATTTATGTTTTTAACTTTTAAATTTGTAACCAGCACTGCTAAGGATTAATTATCTGTATTTAAGCGTGGATCATATTCACTGATTTATTTATTTATTATTTAACTTATTTATTTATTGACTTATTTATTTGTTTATTATTTATTGATTTATTTGGGCAGACTTTTTATACTGTGCATTAAAATTGTTTTAGAGAAGAATGTAAGAGAAAAGTATATTACAATTTTAGTTTTGTGACACAGAAGCAGATATCTCCAAAACTATCTTCGGCAACAAAGGCGTGATATAAAGGCTGACCGCAAAAATAGTAACTTGATCATTTTCTCACAGGGAGTTAACACTGACTAATGCTTCAGCCTGCTTCATCTGATTTGCAAATGCATTCGTGTAACCACTGTGCAGCGGCCTTCTCGTGGCAGTCTTGCAATTTTGTGTACACCTGTGTCGAGCCAGTATGGCGGATTCTGAAACGTCAAGAAGTGTGCCAATCATGTGCAGTGCTCTGACGGTTTCCGCCTTCCAGTCCGAGCAGTTTTACCTTAATACCATTCTGTGTGATGGTTTTCTAACACTGCTTTTCCAAGAAAGTTGGTCATCCTTTTCCGAGTTTATAGCCCCGAGAAATTAATTATGCCGCCGTGTAGCCTTTATCACCATAGCTGAATCGATTTTCAGCGTAGCCGCTTTTTACATCAACTACAAGTTACACGGCAATAATGCTATTACATGCTTTTAAGCTGTCATAATTTGGCCGTTGTTTACTTCATAGAGACTTTTTTCAGTGTCAACCTTTCGACAAGTTGATAATTCAATTTAGCAAAAAGCTTCTTTTTCTCTATAGTACTCCGTTGTGTGAAAATTTTAAAATTAGTGTACTTTCACATTTGCAGTATTTCAGTATGGTCCTTTCGACCTTTAGAAATTGCTCGTGATTTTTATCCATTTACAACCAGCTAACCATATCACCAAGAGCCTCAGAAATAGTGCTGTTGCATAATGTGTTGAGGGGACCTTTGATTCATTGTTGGAAACGAGTGAGTAATTTTTACAGAGCGTTTACTTCGGTCACTGAGTAAATCGATTGTTGTTCGCGTTTTTGTTAAAAACCTTACATGCATTGGCATAGTCACTGTAGGCTGATGAGGAAGTTTCTTTCTTCTTGCGCTAAAATCACACAAAGATGCAACTCATCTTTTCAGTCTCCTCGTAGTCTGCCATCTGTAGGCTACGCTGACCCGTACATCAAATGAACTGCAGGGTAAAACCAAAGGTTGTCATGGTTTTTAAGTTAATTAAATTACAACAAGAAGGTTGTTGGAGCACAATGTATAAATTGTCGCTCCAGCAAGCTGTCCAAAAATTTTCAAGCAATGTTAAGATTGACAGTCACAGTCCACAGAGACTGGGACTCCAAGTTAAACTGTCGCTTTGAAACGTGAAGCAATGAGAGTATATTTCGATGAAAGAAAGAGGTAAATTAACGTAGAATTGGGGTGCCCTTACCGTATTCGAAAACCCTGATAGTATTATACCTCTAAGATTTCAAATCATAATGGTGTCGAGGCATTTGGGAATTGCGTAAAATTGAGTGCTCAGAGCCAACTTCGAGAGAAAGAATTACGGGGGGAAAGTTTAATTGGCACCTCGGGTTGCCTTTTTTATTTGCACACCGGTTTGCATCTCCTGGGGCCATCGGAAAATGGATTAAATATTGAGACAATGAAGATGTCGACCATGAAATTAGTAAAACCGAAATCCAAAGTGAACAATCTTTGAATTCGAGTGACCTTTTGAAGACATACATCATGATCATCATTGGTTTAATCGGTTATAATGTTGGTTTTGTGTCATGCTGGCTATGTATTTGTGACACAAATACTGGCACGCCATCAAAAATTGAATACTTGATGTCATGGAAACTACAATGATAGAAAATGCTCTGTCAGATGCAGATGTGAAAGTGATGTTTGCTCATCACGGTTGCCAATGTTATTTTAGCTACAGTGACAATGCTTCGTTCCATGACGACGAGATATCGACAACAGAGCACGCGAGGGAGTAAGGTTAAAAGGGCACAACCTTTACGGAAGCATTAGAAACACCAATTTGTTGTCGTCATTATGTTACAATCCTACAAAATTGTGTTTATAGACACCATGACAATTTAATCAGCAGATGTGAAGTACGGAGTTTAATATATTGATCTCAACATATCAAAGGGCAGTTTTATTACCGATAACGATACTGAAATGCAGCGTACCAATTTACAAACTGGTTTATAAGTGACTTCAATGGAAACATTTCGTTCTTAATAGGCAACCTGGAAGTAAAGATTTTACTGCAGGACTTTCCATTAGCAAGTAATTAATTATTTGCTATAACGGTCGTTGAATTACTTGTTAGATGTTCTCCTCTACGAGTCACAAGTGAATAGTTCAAGTTTGTTCTAAAACGTCATTGCCAATCAGGACAATGGTAACCTAATGAGCGTGTAATAGTTGGCAGAGACCTTCAATATAGGGCGTAGGAAATTAAGGAGCTCTGTAGAGAGTAGTTGCTTGACAGTGTATAGCCTTCAATTCACTATCAGCAATGTCACTTGCGAGCCATTATGAGTACAAACACTCTAGAGGATAACAACATTGCGTTTAATTAATCTGAATGTTGGAACTCGATATGCACACACGACAGTGAGTGGGATTAACCTCGTATTGGTCTTCAGTGAGCTTCAACTTGCTCGTAGCTTATGTTAAAAAGTAAAACCGTAACCTGAGCCCGGAGATTTATGGTTTAACTCAGTATCAATGGCGAAAAGCGTGCATGTCTAAAGATTGATGCCTCCGTAAGGTCAAGTTCAAAGAATTGTTCGGAAAAGCTATTATATCGCCACTCTGCTGAGACAATGTTTGCCATCTTGAAACAAATAGGCTGTTTAACAACTGAATGACTCTTGATCAGGGTTAAACCTACGACCACGTCAGGATCCTGCCTTTACGAATTGCATTATGCTGTTCAGAGTCTCGTAATAGGGTTTAAATTCACGATGGTGTCTTCAGCGTTTAAGCCCAAGAAACGTGGCAAACATACTGGAGTGTAGTTCCATTGATAATGGTGTGTTCGCTGACTAAGAATCCAACGTCTTTTTTCAAAGGTTTTGGAAAAAGGCCATTGCAGCGCGTGCGAAAGTCATTGAAATATGAGCTCAGTTGGGTCTAGTTTGTGGCGATACAGCTGTAGACATGTTTCTAGGCCAAAAATCGTGTACATTTCAACATAATGGAAACAGACTCGGCGTTCGTCAGTGAAATCTTCGGAGTATTAACTTGACTTTCAAGGTGACAGATCCAATAATACAAAAATAAATGCCGGACTAACCGCGTACTTTACTAAACAATCAAGAGCCAATACAAGATCACCTAATCTAATCATTTATATTCCAATCTACTGTAGGCCTGACAGATTCTTTTATTCTTGATGGATAATTAAATCTTGGTGCCGTTCTACTCTAGGCGTTTCTGGCGTCTTTCATAATTGAGAGATGGTTTGGTATATGTCCAGAAGCATGCTCATATAGGTTACATGCCCGTTTCACTATCGGACGTCGGCAAAGAAAACGCTGATTATCTATATTTCAGGTGTAGACATTTTTCTAGGTTACAAATCATGTACATCTCAGAATAATTGAAACAATATTCGTAGCATTAACTTGACTTTCAGGGTGACAGAGCCAATAATACTCAAAGCGCAGTCCATCTATGGCAGAGACACTGTTCTTTAAAAATACCAGCGAGACTCACCGTGTATCTTACAAAAAAACAAGAACGAATAAGAAATCATCTAATCTGATATATTATATTCCAATCCTCTGAAGTATAATTCTATTGACACTGGATGGATAAGTACATTTCGTTGGCAGTCACTCTAGTGTTTCTGGAATCGTCTCTCATAAGATGTTTTTTCATATGTCCAGAAGCACTCTGATATGTAGGTTACAGGCCTTTTTCATTATCGGACGCGGGCAAAGAAAACATTAACGCTGATTAACTATTCCACATCATTAAAAAAACTTCGAAGATCATGGAAATTAAGGTCTTGAATTTGTGTTTATGACCTAATCTGCTATGGCTGGCGGAAACCGTGAGAAAAATTGGGAGATGCTTCAGTTTAGTGGTACAGGAGAGGTTACGGCGCGTAGCTTATCATTTAATCTGTTTGACATATGAAATGATGGCCGTTTTTAGGCGGCTACTCTGAAACTCTCTATCACCGTTACTTTTCATCATTAGAAGATAGGATGACGTTTCTCCAGTATTCTTTTCATTCATTACTTCAGTCTGTATCGCGAATTTTATCTGCTCCGAATGTGTTTCGATGAAATTTATCGTGAATGTTGGTCTTTTTGACAAACGCTCCTCTGGGAAATCAACAACAATTATAATCATTTCCTTAATTACAATTTATGTTCCTTTTTTCTCATCCATTGTTTTGAAAATTTATTAAATCTCGTGGCATTAAATAAAAAACTGATGAATCATAACCTTAATATGATTAAAAATAGAATGGTAACCTTGAGCTGTGTTTTGTGCTTTTTTTGTTAGAATGTTCAGTATTTTACCTCCACTACAGCTATTTGATCCATATAGAGGGGACAAAATAAGAAAGTTACAGGCGATACGAAAATACAAGCGACTTACCTCGTGAGCTCACTTATCAGGATTCGATATTCGGAAGCGTAACCTCAGTTTACTGACATGCCTCTTTTCTGACGATGGATTTGACAGCATCACTAGGAGTCTGGCTTGGAAAGGTAGTATGCACCTCGAAAGTGAAAGACTTTGAGGAATCTTTCAACCGTTGTCTTTCAAAATCAGGAATAAAAATCGGGGGTCACCGTGCAAATTTTGGTACTAGAGAAACAAATAACCCAAGATTTACCGATATTTGAAATTCAAAATGGCCGCCATCCCCGTGTTAACTCTATGGAGAAAAAGATGAATATTCAAATTTCGAAAAACTAAGCCGGTGAAAATTTTTGTTACACCAAGAGCTTTAAAATGAACCTCAATAAGAGGTATATCAGAAGAGAATTGTAAAAGTTTGAGAGTCCGAAAGGAAGCTTAAGGTTGCGATGGTCAGGGCAGTCTTAATACTGCAATCAAAGTCATCCGATGCCTGTATGAAGACCGTCAGACGATAGGGCTGGTCACAATCTTTTACTGTCTGGATTTCATTAGACCGACAATTGGCGCGGATCTCCTTTTATTACAACATGCATTCCTCATTGATCAGCCGATATTGATCACGGTAACTGTAGATCCACCCTAGCACGCGATACATGTTTTCGTACCTCAGTTTGTAAGCCGAGTAAGGCGATTTAATGTTTTAATTGGATATTACAATCTAGTTTGGGCATTATTGAGTCCAGAACACGGTACAAGAGTAGATAGTTGCCATTAAACCTTAGATTGCATCTACTATAAAGCATTGCAATTGCCCTATTGTCATAAAACGATCGTTCTTGAAGCTTTTCATCGTCTTCTCATTTGAAATCAGGAATCTTGGATTAACGATCGGATTAATTTACTTTTTCTATTTTACTACCAATTGAATCTCCTTTCACTATAAAATACTGATAACCTGCATTTTCGTTTTCAATTTTCAAGCACTAAAAACATTTAATGCAGGCGTTAGAACGTTGTCATGCGGGACAACGAAATAATTCCCCAGCTATGTACTGCACGGTCTTGTTTGTATTCTATGCTAAACTGCGTTATGATTGGAAGACTAGGGTAATGCGATTATAATCAGCATGGAAAACCCTGGTTTCGACGGACTGTATCCGATTTCTGTCGTCGTTATTAGCGTTTGAAAACGACTGGAGATGGGTTCATTCTTTGCCAAGACTTATATTGCACATTGCGTGTACTCAAAAACTATTCTATAGTAACTTAGCCGAATTGGCACACATAAAACGATGTATTCTAGGTTTTCCATTCTAGTATAATAGGTCAAAGCTTACTTGTCAATCGGCACCATATTTGATTCCCCAAGTTATGCTATGGGGTCATCACGCAGCCTTACTATAGAATCCAATCAAAGGCATCATGTTGTGCGCATCCTACATTGTTTGCTATTAAATCATCTCTCCATGATAAACGATACCCTTTCAGTCATGGGAAAGATGCGAGTCTGATTGAAATATATTTTCAGAGAAAATTCCAAGGAACGTAAAATATATAGTGATTTAGGTACGATCTGGGCATCCAGTGGATGAAATTACAAGCCCACTGATATTTGTATGGGAGAGGTAGTTTTGCATTTGTATCAGTTACTGTTTCAATTCCAACTTGCAGGTTTTGTACTTCAACCCCCCACCCCCGAAAAGGAGATTTATGATAATAACACTTGATATTGACACAACTGCCAAGTTTATAAACTCTACGGCGGAAATGTAAACGACCCCACGGCGATACTGACATGATACTAGACTGATTGCTGCATCACAGGGAGATATGACATTAAACTGGTCAAAGTAATACATTACCAGGTCCATGGGACATTTGTGATTTACAAATTTAAGTAGGACCATCATGAACCACTGATAATTAGCGGTGGTGCCTGGTGTCTGGAATGGGTAAGCGTATACCCTGCTAGCATGCTACACCCGACAGGATTGGTCCCAAAATTGTCTAAATATTGTATGAAATGATATCACTGAAATAAATCATGTATGAAATCACTGAAGTAAGTCAAAGCCAGGAATACTGTCGCTAATCATTTGAGTGACCGAGGTGTCATATTTGGCCACAATGTCGTCATATCGACTGTAGAACTTTTGGAAAGTCCTCACGGGCCTTTTTGATGTGTATCCCTGTCTCACTAGTTTTGATAGCGATGAGTTGTGTCTCATTTGAAAATCAGCGTACGAATCACACGCCCTACAATATCTGAGAAATTGAGACACGTACACACCATTACTTGATAAGTGGGGATAATTTATGATTTCAAAATCGAAATAATCCCTTTTGTCATGCAGCTTAGTGTGTAGCCCATTAGTATATACCCACTTGTAGGAACAGATCAAGATATGAAGCTGAGTTCTTAATCTCGGTTATTTCTTTGATTTCCAACTCATCAGGATAAATATGATGTAATTAATTTGATATGTCTGGATTTTCTAGACTAATCAGATCATCAATATATCTGTGTGTTGTTAAAACGTCTTGCAAGTTTTTAGACCCTGCTTTGTAGAGAGATTGTAGGAACTGTGCTTCATATGAATACGGAAATAAGTCAGCAAGAAGGGGTGCACAATTTGTACCATTGGTATGCCGATAGATTGTTGAAATGTCATACCACAAACTCCACAAATATGTTGTCGATTAAGAAATTAAGCATTTTAATAATTTATTTCATCAGTGTGTATTTGTGCTGGGCATCCATGCTGTTACTGAAATAACCTGACCTATGTTTGATGTTAATACATTGGTACCTTCTACTGCCATTTTTATGCAGGAAAGCCTGTTTAACAAGAGATGAAAGCCTTGTTTTGAATTTGTTGAAAGTTATGGTCAAAGTGAAATAGTGGGTAGTTAAAGACCTTGATGGTTCATTAGTCTCACGTGTAATTTCACGCTATGCAAATATACGCAACTCGAAATACTACCTCGGACACATAGAATGAATACTAAATGCTCATGGAGAATTAGTGGCTACTTTTTGAAGTAGTTGATATATCATGAAATGCGTACCTTATCTCCAATACAATAATATTGAACACAGAAAATCTACCATTTTTTCGATGAAATGTTGACTCAAGTTTTATCGCGTGATGTTATTTCTTAGACACATTAATCATATGAATAAACATTCGGGCCCTTGTTTTAGCTAATCCCGACAAAGCGAAGAATTCTACAGTATGTATTACTCAGTACTTTGAGGAATGGAAGATCTAAATTTTATTTTGTGTAATGCTTTCTGTTCTCTCACAGTGATACCTAATGGCTAAACATATCTGTAATGAGGGAAAGATGCAGAAATTATGATGCCCAGGTTCCTTATGTTCTTTGCGCTCAGCTGTCTTCCTAAGAATAGAAACCTGCCGTTCAAATGGATAGGGGATACAACATATTTTGCTAGAATATACAAGGCACACACTCATGAATTCACTGATGCTTAGGAAAACCTCCTCAGGTTTATCAAAGCATCATACGCTTTGATTTCGACAATACTGATTGTTCAATATATGATCAGAAAAAGTTACACGTATTTACTATAGGTCTGTATGTATGCGAGTCTCATTTCTCAGTCTGACTTGGCCTTGGGGAGCAAACTGCCACTTTTCCCGAGTCTAGTAGACCTGCTATCAAGCAAAGTTTATCCTCTGGCCCGCAAAGTGCGGTGCCCGGAGTTAACCGAATCCCTGCAGCGATTAGGCTGCCTTTCTCGTCAATGCCATTTTTAAAATTGCGCGACCGGCATTAGATGCAGGATTAGTTTATGACGGGCGGCTTACCAATATTGATAATTCGGTGTGAGTGATTTTCTTCGAACCTGTGTGATGACTTTGATCGCGCTCTCCTGCCCGATCTTCGATGTTCGGTGATATGTTATTAAAAGGTGGATGCTCCAAGCAACCCCTATAAAAGCCACAAAGTACATGTATATCTTTCCCGGCGGAAGAAGACTAGTGTTGCTTCTGGAACTTTTAGGATGACATGCATTTCCGCATGTCGGTAGGTGTATGTCCCTGATCCATACAAGCACCTAATGATCAGTCGCTAATGGCTGACAAACACGAAATGAATACCTATGTTTTTTCAATGGTATAGAAATTCCAACCTATATTGCGAGCTAACGTATAAGTTTGTCTGAGTTTCCTTAATGTGGAATAGTACTCTTAGTCACACTTATCTTCGCTACACAATGAAATAGATGCTTAAAAACGAAATGAAATTCCATCGTCCGAAAGGAAAATGTTATGTAATTGCATAGGGTGAGAGATAGAAAATAAATTGTAAAACTTGAAGATTTTCTTGTTATTTTAACGGTATCAATCTCTCTCTCTCTCTCTCTCTCTCTCTCTCTCTCTCTCTCTCTCTCTCTCTCTCTCTCTCTCTCTCTCTCTCTCAGATTAACAGATAAACGGATTAGTTTCACAATACCTAGTGTATCTAAGTAAACAATTCCGATCAGTCGCTTGGCTTTTTCTGAGCACGCGCAGTAATATGGCGCGAGTTCCCCATTTACTCAGCCATAAGAGTGACAATATGCTGAAGTTTATTACTTAAATTAGCTCTGTTCTGACATTTATATTCCCACGAATAAGGAGCAAGTCTGATATGTGAGATAAGTATATAGAATTATAAACTATACTTTTTTATAATTTTCCTCCGAGGCAAGCCCCCATACGCTTTTTCCAACACCTCACTCTATTGCAGAGTTTGTAATGTCTTCTCGGAGCACATTCAGAGAAGTGGACTTTTAGAATGTTGTTGATGCGTATCAATAACTCAAAATACACAATGTCAGGATTTGTATTAAACCCCTGTTTCTAACCCTGCCCGAACCGAAATTGACTTATAAGACATGCGGCCAGGGCAGAGTTCTGTAGATGCCGTGCTGTAGTGAGTTTCTGATAGACGGGTAGCGGAGAA
This sequence comes from Ptychodera flava, assembly GCF_041260155.1. Taxonomy (NCBI): domain Eukaryota; kingdom Metazoa; phylum Hemichordata; class Enteropneusta; family Ptychoderidae; genus Ptychodera; species Ptychodera flava. Next base: position 22,401,022 of record NC_091933.1, on the reverse strand, counting down.
TATACGAAGTCAGCCTGCAGCAATCAGCAATGTGTCGTTATCGAATGTTCGCCGCTCATCATTGCCCGCTGAAACTGATTTAATTTAATGTGTATGACCCGTGCCTCAAAGGACCGATGTAGAATATGAACAACCAGTCAGTTCGGAAGGGAAATTACAGCATCCTGGGATTTGTCAATAATACCAATATGTGGACATGTATGTACATTGACTGACGGTTTTCCAAGATGAACTATAATCACATTGATGCCTATGATAACTATCTAGCTATAGAACATGCCTGACACGTATTTCCATTACAGCTGATTACTCGAAATGTTTGTTCACAAAACGAGCACGGAAAATTGTATCCTTTACTTGGCTAGTGATCCAGGTCAGCAGATTTGATTTCGCAATGTCACTCATGGTTGTCCTATTTGGGCCAGGTTACATATAGTTATACGAGTTGGAAATGATGAAAGAGTTGAATGTTATTTTCCTCTTCAACAAAATGAAACTGTCCTCTATCCCATCGATGGCATGTCAAAAAGAGTTAGCAAAATAACCAAACACTGTTAAAATGAGCAGATGGAGTAATCTGCTAAAAACAATAATAGCTAAAGCGCAACCTCTGCGGAAGGAATTGGCGCGCATTAATTGGCATAGGCAAGCTCGCAAGTAATATTTACAGTCTTAAATGCTTGCTGTTAACGTTCTTCCTTATTTATCGAACGACCATTCTGTTCTGCATACTATGGAGAAAAAAACCAGCGATTACAATAACTGCATTGTTTGCACTTTTTCAGAGAGGGGGAAAGGTGACTACTTGTGCCTCTATGCCGTTGTGTTTCGGATGCCTTTCCGGTCTCCGAAGACAAATTTCTTCATGTTATGCCATTCTGTTAATGTCTTCACTAGTCTAGTGGTAACCACCGGATACAATTATTTCCTGTTTTGTTTACGCAATAATGTACCACTCCCTGCCCATGGATGAAAGGAAACTTTGCACGGCATAATGTACGAGGCAAAGCCGAGTAAATTTTGGAGTGCAAGGTTTGATTGAGTCCATTATGCGCCGTAAGGGGGTACATTAATTATAGCTATTATTTGATAGTTTAGTCAATGCTAGGGAAATTGTGGATGAAGAAATCATCTTGGGCCACAATACTAGATGATCGGATACATTATCAGTAAAAATCTGGTTAAAGACAACTCAAAATTCACTAGTATTGATAAAGCTGCAGCTGTTATATATAATCCTTAATATTTTACCGTATTGCCGTTGATTCACAGAAAGGAACTCAGAATTTCATGCTTTCAGCTTTTAAATTTTAAATTACAAGCACTGCTAATAATTACTTATCTGATTAAGCATGAACCATATTCAACTAGTTCTATTTATTTATTTATTTATATATTTATTTATTTATTAATTTATTTATTTATTTATTTGCCATGATTTAGTTATTGATTTTATATGTAGTGAAACTTTCAACATTAATGTATTAAAATTGTTCGGAAATGCATATAAGAGAAAAGTATGTTATGATTTTCGTTTTATGACACAGAAGCCGAGATAGCCAAAACTATCTTCGCCAACAAAGGACTGATATCATGGATATTGAGCTGACGGCAAAAAATATTTGCTTGATCATTTTCTCACAGGGCGTGTACACTGACAGTTTGCTTCTGATCACCACTATATGCAAATACATGCGTGCAACCTCTACACAGCGGCACCACAGTACTAGAGATTTCCCATAATACATCATGATTTGTACCAACGTAGATTCCCCTGTGAAGTCTACCATGTCTCCCATGTGTAGACAAATTCCTGGACTAGTTGTAAAAATTCTGAAAACGTACTTTTAAAAACACCTTTCTTCTCAATTCCCATTTTAAAGGATTAAGAAAATTGTGCTTGATTGAGAGAAGAGAAAGGATTTTTGTAAATTTTCCACTGATTGTGTCCTCAGCTATACAGAATAAAGTGATGGAAAGTAGGGAGACTAGTTGCACCTGTTTTATGAAACAAAAGGATATTGATTTTTTCCAAATAGAAAAGACAAAAGAAATTTACATGCTAACTTTTTTCAGAGAATGACCCCTTCAGTTGGTCATAACTTGCTTCCTAAAACTGTGACATTTGTAATACCTGCATAATGTGACTTTATGGTTATTTAATGGTTTCTTTGAAATTTGTACTACAATATTTCAACGTGCTTTTAATAAATATAATTAATCAATTATCGTGAGACTTCACATTATTGCTTTTATAAAGAACTGGAAAAGTTATAAGAAAACTAATGTGGCTGGTACAAATCAAACAGCATTGTGGGCACCCTCCCTGCAGCCTGCACTATCTAGTGATTTCTAGTGCGTACAGCCAGTATCATGGCGGAATGTGAATGTCACAAAATGCACTCTAACGGTTCTCGCCTTCTGGTCCGAGTAGTTTTACCTTTATAATTTTCTGTCTCATGCATGGTGTCCAAAAGCTGCTTTTCCTAGTTGGTCGTCCTTTCGGAGTATATGGCCCCGAGAATTAAATCATGTCACCGTGTAGCCTTTACCACGATAGCACTAGCTGAATCGGTTTGCAACGTAACCGCTTTTTACATCAACTAAAAGTTACATAGCAACTAATGCCATTACATGCTGTTTAGCTGTCTTTATGTGGCTGTCGTTACTTAATAGAGACTTTTTTCAGTATTAACTTTTCGACAAATTGATAATTCAATTTAGCAAAAAGCTTTTTTACTCTATAGTACTCTATTATGTGCAACGTTTCAATTGAGTGTACGTTTCACTTTTAAAAATGTGCAATACTTCAGCCTTGTCCCTTCGACCTTTCAAATTGCTCGTGAATTTTGGCCATTTACTTCCACCGAATCATATTAAAAAGAGCCAAATAAATTGTACTGTTGCATAATGTGCTGAGAGAATTGTCGACCTTAAGAGTAAGTAATTTTATTTAACTGAGCGTTTACTTTCCCTCACCTGTGCATCAATTTGTTAAAGAAATAGTCTCGTCTATTATTATAGAAAGAGTGGGCGACGCCGTGACCATTAGGTAAGGGCGAGATGAAAGCCAAAAATTAACAGGCGAGGCTTGCCGAGCCAGTTAATTTTGCATACCGGGTTGATCTCCTGGGGGCCAACGGAAAGAGTAGACATTACTTAGACACCGAAGATGTCTACCGTTAAATCAGTAAAGATCCCAAGTGAACAACTTTTGAATACGAGTGACCTTTAAAAACATACATCATGATAAGTATTGGTTTAAGCGGGAATAAGGTTGACCTGTCATTAAAATTTGAATGCTATATAATTATGAAAATTACTCTGTCAGATTGACATGTGAATGTGGTGTGCGCTTATCATGGTTGCCAATGTTTTAGATGGAGTGACAATGCTCCGTTCCATGAGGACGAGATACTGGCAATAGAACACACGAATATGACAGAACTCAGCCATTTGAAAGACATGAGACAGTAAAGGTCAAAATAAGGCGGCCTTCGCGCGAGCATCAGAGACACCGTCGTGTTGTCATTATGTTGCAAATCTTCAAAATTGCGTTTTAGGACACCATGACGATTTAATCAGCAGATGTGAAATGCGGAGTTTATTAAGTTGACCTTCACAAATCAAAGGTCTTTTCTATTACAATACTGAATTGCAACCTACGAATTTACAAACTGGTAAATGTGTGCCTTTAATGGAAACATTTTGTTCTTAAATAGGCAACTTGGAAGTATAGATTTCACCGCAGGACTTTAATTATTTGCAATAACGTGGTCGTTGCAAATTACTTTTTAAACGTTCTGTTTCTACGAGCCACAAGTGAATAGTTGAATTTTGTTCTACGACGTCATTGCCAACCAGGACAATAGTAACCTAATGAGCGTGTAATAGGTTACAGAGACCCTAAATAGGGCCTACGAAATTAAGATGCGCTATGGAGAGTATAGGCTTGACAGTGCATAACCTTGCATTCACTATCAGAAATGTCAATTGTGACCCCATTAAGAGTACACACTCTCCAGAGGATAACAATTTTTCATTCGATTAATCTGAGTGCGGGAACTCGATATGCACACACGCACAGTGGGTGGGATTAACCTCATATTGGTGAGCTTCAACTTGCTTGTAGTTTATGTTAAAACTATAACCGGTAGGACAGCCGTCACCTGAGCCTGGAGATATACGGTTAAACTCCGTTTCCATGGAGAAATGCATACACCTCTGAAGTTCGATACCTCCGTGCGGTTAAGTTCAAAGAATTGTTCTTAAAAGCTATTATATCGCCACTTTGCAAAGAAAGTGTTGCACTCTTAAAAAACAAATACGTTGTGTTACAGACATAACCGAATGACTCTTGATCAGAGTGAAACCTACGCCACGTCAGGACCCTGCCTTTACGAAATCAGAGTCTCGTAATAGGGTTTAAATTCACGATGATATCATCAGCGTTACAGCCCTAGAAACGTAGCAAACATACTAAAGTGTTGTTGCAATTAATAATGGGATGTTCGTTGAGTGCAAATCAAACGTCATCATTTTCAACGGCCTTGGAAAACGGCCATTGCAGCACGTGCGCATGTCATTTTAATATGGGCTCAGATCGGTCTAGTTAAAGTAGTTTGTGACGATATAGCTGTAGACAATTTTCTAGAGCAAAGATCGTGTACATTTCAAAATAATGGAACTAGACTTGACGTGCTTCAGTGAAATCTTCGGTGTATTAACTTAACTTTCAAGGTGACAGAGTCAATAACACTCAAACCACGGTCCTTCCATGGCGGATGGATTTTGATTAAACAAATACCCGCTGGACTAAACGCGTATTTAACCAAAAAATAAAGAACGAATACAAAATCATCTAATCTTTATTCCAATCTTCTTAAGTCTAATTCTGTTTGCTCTTGATGGATTATTACATTTTGTTGCCGGTCATCTCCAGGTATTTCTGGCATCTTGTCTTATGAAATTGTTTGAAATATGTCCGAAAGCATTCTTATATAGGTTACAGGTCCGTTTCACTGTAGGACGCAGGCAATGAAAACGTTGATCAACCATTTCACAACATTAAAAGCAACGCTTCGAAACCCATGGAATGTTTACAGAAGTGCTTATATGCATCTCAAAATTTAGAGTCTTGAATTTGTGTCGTGCTCTTATCTACCATAATGGATGGCTCAAATCGTAAGGAAAATTGGAAGGTTCTTCGGTCTAGCAGTACAGGAAAAGTTAACTTATCATTAATGAGTTTTAAATACGTTTTCCTTCAGCCATTCTGAAATTCTCTATTACCGATACTTTTCATCATCAGAACCTAGGATAACGTTTCTCTTGTACTCTTTCCATTCATGAGTTCAGTCTGTATCGCTAATTTTCTTTGCTCCGAATATTTTTGAGATAATTAATCGATAATGTTGGTCTTTTCGGTAGAAACGCCCCTTAGGGAAATCAAAATAAATATAATCTTTTCCTTGATTTCATTTCATGTTCCATTGGCTAATCCGGTGTTTAAAAAGACATTAATATAGTACCGTTAAATGAAAAGCGGGTGAATAATAACTTCCTTGTCATGAAAATACAATGCTAATCTTGAACTCTGTTCTCTGCCGTTTTCTGCTAGCACGTTTGGTATTTCACCTCCACAACGGCGATTTGATGCATAGAGAGGAGACAAAAACAGAAAGCCACGGGCGATATTAAAATGCAAGCAAATTACCTACCTCGTAAGCGCACTTCTTAGGATTCGATAATTTGGAAATGCAACCTAGGTTTACTGACAAACCTCTTTTCTGTTGATGAATATGACAGCATTACCAGGGGTCCAGCTCAAATAGAAAGAAAGTTTGCGCCGTTCGAGGCAGCGTCAGTGCTTCACAGTCATCTGAAGCCTTTATGAAGACTGTCAGATGATAGGGCTTCCGCTAATCACAATCCTTCTTGGTGTGGATTCCATTACATCGATTGTTAGTGCAGATCTAATTTGTTGCAACACGCATTTCTTATTGATTCGCAAATATTATTAATCATGGTAGATGTAATCCACGGTTGCACGCGATACATACTTTTCTACTTCAGTTTGTGAGCCGAATAAGTTTTGGCGTTATTGAGTCCATAACACAGTAAAAAAAGTAGATCGTTTCCTTTCGAAACAAGAACAACCATCTACTTGAACGCACTGTAATTTCCCTATTCTCATAAAACGATAAATTTTTGAAGCTTTCCATCGTCATTTTTATGTTCCTTTTGGAATCTGGAATCTTTGATTAATGATTGGATGAATTTACTGTTCCTACTTTACAACCTTTTGAATCCCCCTTTCGCTGTAAAACACTGGTAAATTACATCTTCTGATTTTCCCCGCGAAAAACATGTAATGCAGGCGTTACAACGCTGTATGTCATGCGTGACAGCGAAACGTTCCCAAGCTAGTGTACACGCCAGTTTCTCTTGTATTTAACTGTTTTTATTCTGTGACAAACTGTGTTATGATTGGATGGGGTAATTATCAACAGCATGGATACACCCGGCGAATCCGAATTTCTCTTGTCCCTATTAACGTTTTATAACGACTGAAGATGCGTTCATTCTTTGCCGAGACATTGCGTGCACGTATCACAGATGTATCCATCGAAAAACTATTCCAGCGTAACTTAGCCAAATTGGCCCACATATAAGACAATATATTCCAGGTTTTCCATTCCAGTATGATAGGTCAAAGTTTATGCGCCTATCAGTGCGCTGTCGCCATATTTGAGTCCCTAGTTACTAATATGCTATGGAGTCACAGCGCAACGCAGTCTCACTAGAACCCAATCAAAGGCATCAAGTGGTGCGCTTGCGACCTACATTGTATGCTGGTAAATAAACACTCTCTCTCTCTCTCTCTCTCTCTCTCTCTCTCTCTCTCTCTCTCTCTCTCATACTGTAGCCTTTCATTCGTGGGAAAGACGCGAGCGAGTCTGACGGAAATTTAATATAAGAAAATTCCACGTAATGTAAAACTTGTGGAGACTTAAGTATGATCTATAGGCATCAATCGGGTGGCATTACAAGGCCACTGACATTTGTATCGGTTGCTGGTTCAATTTCAACTTGTAAGCTTTGGTCTTTTACCCCCCGGAGAAAACGATTCATTAATAACATTTAATGTTGACTCAACTGCCAAGTTTGTTAACTCTGCGGCGGAAATGTGAACGACCCCGCAGCTATACCGGCATGATACTTGGCTGATTGATGCATCACAGACAGGATATTCTGAAAGCTAACATGACAAGTTAAGTACTGAATAGTTCAAGACCTTTATCACTGTCAAGGTGTATTTTTACGCTATACAGCGAGACGTTCAGTAACTCGAAATACTCTTGGGCATATAGAATGAACATTAAGCGCTCATAGAGTATTAATGTATAGCATATATTTGAAATGGCTGTCTGCTATTAATTAATCAGAAGTGAACTGAATATGCTCACATGGTTTACAACAGGTCCATTACATATAGTAGTACGCTTTACAGAACAATCATATATCTGTCAGATAATTACATGTAGCAGGCTTCATTACCTTTCGCACAGTACTCTCGGAGTTAAATGACTAATTTCAAAACTTCATCTAATGTGCAAATGAACTGTTTATTGACTTGAAACTGATCAGTGCTTCTTGGAACAATTAAATATCTATCAGATCAACATCTGTAGCTGTAATTTCGGAGTTATATTAATAATTACAAAACTTCATTAAATATGCAATTCAACCCCCAACTTGACAATGGACAGTGCTTCATGCGGCAATTAGGTATTTATCAGATCAATATCTGTAGCAGGTTTAACAAAGTTTGGTGCCATAACTTCAGAGTTATATCATAAATTGCAAAAGTCATTAAATATGCAAATGGGGCATGAGAAGTGGGAGGCACCGTGCGAGGCAGCAGTTAGGGTACCGAACTCACTATCGGAGGATGGTGAGTTAGAGACCTGGTAGGTCCAGAATAACGAACTCACTGTCGGAGGATGGTGAGTTTTCGAGATTCCAGCATGGTGTTGTGCCCTTGAGCAAGGCACTTTACTCCTTAAAGCTCCATTGGGAGTGGGTTATGGGTACCTCATCCTGTAATTGGGTTCACCTGTTAGATGAGTAATGAAATAAAAAAACGAACCCTGAATTAACTTCACACTTCTAAATGCTTTACAACACAGTCAGATATTTGTCAGATCGGTATCTGCAGCAGATGTCATCAAATTTTGATCAGTTATTTCCGAGTCAGATGACTAATTACAAACTTAATTAAATATGTAAATGAGCTGTTTCTTAACTTGACACCGCTCAGTGCTTCTCATTATTATTATATATTTATAAGATCAATATTTGTGGCAGGTGTCATCAAATTTGGTCGAGGAATTTCAGAGATATATCACTAATTACAAAAGTTTATTAAATATGCAAAGAATTGACAAGACACTCATAGTATCATCATAATGTTCTGAGATTGTCATCAGTGAAAAGTTTCATGAAATTATGTGCACTATTTCTGATATATGTCGACACTGTCGTTTTTGTCTCTATAGGAAACCATTATATGAAAAAAATGATATGTCATAACTTCATTAACATGCAAGCCATACTTACCTAAACCTAATCACTTCTTGCCATTAGCGTATACCTGTCAGCTAAATCTGAATTGAATCCATTCAGGCGTTTTTGAGTTATCGTTTTAACAGACAGACAGACACAGAAAGACAGACAGGCAGGCAGGAAGGCAGGCAGGCAGGCAGGCAGACAGACAGACAGACAGACAGACAGACAGACAGACAGACAGACAGACAGATAGGCAGACATCACTACGACATTAAACTCACGCGTGTGAACACCTGAGCAAAAAACCGTACCTAATATCACCTATTTTGGGCAATATTGCAGACAGACATTCTGCAATTTCTTCAATATATTAACCATTAATGTTTATCGATTCGTTGAATTTTATCGCTTCATGTTACATAGACACATTAATTATATAAATCGAAATTTCCCATGCTCGTTTTAGCAAATCCCGATACTTCCAAGTATTCTATGGTATGTATTACTCAGCATTTTGAGGAATGGAATCTCATTATTTGGTAGAGGGCTTACTGTTTCCTTTCTGTTATAACTAAGGGCTAAACATATCTGTACTGAAGGAAAGGGGTGGAAATTGTGATTCCCAGGTACCTACTTATGTTCTTCGCTCTCAGCTGTCCTGCTAAGTAGAAACCGCCGTTCAAAAGGGAAGGATATACAACCTATTTTACCAGGATATACAAGGCACATATTCATAAATTCACTTATACTTATGAAAACCTCCCCAAGAATATCAAAGTATCATTTGCTTTGATTTAGACAATACGGATTGTTCGGTACGTTATCAGGAAAAGTTAGGGGCCATAAGGGGGAGGAGGTTGGCTGTTTTGTGATTACCGTACGTAAAAATCGCACTACATGTTTTTTATATCATTACATTTTTCGCTACACGTTTTCATGTATCGCATAATATCGAGTTATACCGGCGCTACACCAGCATCCCTTTGAGACCGAGAAAAAAATTGTGCTGTTTCGATAACCCGACCTACCCTATTTTTTCCCTGCCGACACTAAACTTTATAAAGCTACGTAAACACAGAAGTTACAAAAAGAAATAAAACATAACATCATGCATTCATTAACTTGTATTTGATTTTTGCTTAAAGGAGAAATTCTTTTATGGTTTTATTCCTTTTATATGTTTGATAATGTTGGAAATGTTGTGGCCCTGAAAGCCTGAAAAATGCATACATAAAAATAAAAATATTTTGCTTAAAAAAATCCCTGCCGACCTACCTACCCTATTTTTGAAAACCATGTCATCGGAACAGCACAATTTATTTTGTTTTTGGCCTGACCATGGACGTACCACGTGCACAAACGTCCATGCTTTGACATACATGTGGTCCAGCGTACGAGTAAGTAACGTAACACTCATTCTGGATTATTTCATTTCATTCTGTTGGTTGCGTCATTGTCGAGTTGGCGCTGAACAAAAATTGATTTTAGAAGGGTCATGAGAGGTGGGATGGTAACGTATGCATGATTTCATAGACAAATAATCGCTGATTGTAGGTATGCTGATACAGAATGAGTCTTGGTTGGATTTTCGCACTTGCAAACTTTCGTTTAGGGGAGAAGGAGAAGCTTTGGGGTTGAGGTAAAACGCACCTAGTTGCATTTACCGTGCGCATGTTTTATTATCCACGGTCCCTTACACGTAATAGGTTTATATGCAGTGCGAGTAGTCTCGTACTTTTCAGTCTTCTTTCGTCTATTCCTCAGTCTAGCTAACTTGGCCTTGGGAGCAAACTGCCACATCTCCCGTGTCTATTAGACCTGCTACCAATCAAAGTTTATCCTCTGGTCCAATAATACATTAAGCAGAGTGCAGTGTCGGGAGTGAACCGACTCCCTCCAGCGCTTTGGCTGCCTTCTGGTCGGTGCCATTATTTAAAATTGTGCGACTGCGATTAGAGACAGGAATAGTTTATGATGCGTGGTTTACCTGTACATTTGATGATTCGGCATTGGCGATTTTCTTCAAACTTCTATGATGTCTTCGATCGCGCTCTCCTGCCCTATCTTCGCTGTTTGGGGATATGTTATTAAAAGGTAGATTCTCCAAGCAACCCTATAGAAGCCACAAAGTACACTCGTTCCCGGCGGAAGAAGGCTAATGTTGCTTTTGGGATATGATGACATACATTTCTGCATGTTGTTAGGTGTATGTCCGTGATCCATACAAGCAATGATGATCAAGGGCTAATGCCTAACAAACACGAAAAGAATACATCTGTTTCCCCTGCATCTATGGCATGAATTACTATCGGTGGACAGGTACCTTTGAATGCATACCGAATTTTTTCCGTAAGGCATCCAGATACTTAATCCTCAGAACTACCAAAGCGAGTCCTATAAGGTTACTGGTGATTGATAAAGGGCTGTCTTTGTCAACTGCAGTTCACCTTTCTTTTTGCAGTCGTAGATTACCGATCACCGTCATGCTGACAAAGTTTTTTTCTGCAAAGACCTGTATGAGTCAGTAGTCGTCAATTAGCTGGAATTTTCATAAAGTTTCCAAAATTAGAATAAATCCAATACTGGAATAGAGGAAAAGGGTCAAAGAGTTTTTTTATAAAATATAAAACGGGGTTTCCTTGCCGACGCTTCTTAATAATACATGCATGCATGAGTGCATGCATGCATGCATGCATAGATGCATGCATGCATACATGCATAGATGCATGCATAGATGCATGCATGCATATATGCATCCATTCATCCATGCATACATTCATGTATACATACATACATGCATGCGTCCGTCCTTCGTCCATGCGTGCGTCCATGCGTGCGTCCATGCATATACGTACGTACATAACATACATACATACATACATACATACATACATACATACATACATACATACATACATACATACATACATACATACATACATACATACATACGTACGTACGTACGTACGTACGTACGTACGTACGTACGTACGTACGTGCGTGCCTGCGTGCCTGCCTGCCTGCCTGCCTGCCTGCCTGCCTGCCTGCCTGCCTGCCTGCCTGCCTACCTACCTACCTACCTACACACACACACACACACACACACACACACACACACACACACACACAAACATACATACATACATACATACATACATACATACATACATACATACATACATACATACATACATACATACATACATACATACATACATACATACATACATACATACATACATACATACATACATACATACATACATCCATACATCCACATACATACATACACACATACATACATACACCCATACATACATACACCCATACACCCATACACACACCCATACACACACACATACATACATACATACATACATACATACATACATACATACATACATACATACATACATACATACATACATACATACATACATACATACATACATACATACATACATACATACATACATACATACATACATACATACATACATACATGCATTTAATGCCAGTCTTGTCGTCTTCTGTGTGATTTATAGCGGTTACCTCACATACTTCACCTCTCAGTATTCGAATCAAAGGTATTTTGCATACGCAGAGTGCGCTATATTGTCTCCCTGAGGAACGTTAACACGCCTTCCGCTGTAGTTTATTTTACACACAGACTCTAGAGAAACTATGCTTTACAAAACCAAATTTTCAACTGAAGCATACATCAAGAAATAAATACAGCCAAATAATTATCATTCCTTCAGCATATCTTTCTTCAAAGTCTCATTGCAGCTGTCGCTTTACATACACAGACATATACATTCTGTGTTCAAACGTAAAGATACACAATCGCAGCAATTTTTTGTTTCATGTGTAAGACCAAGAGTAGACTGATCATTATAGCCTTGCCAACTGTATTACATTACTATTTGGACTGGCACAACTGTTTAATTAAGTCGGAGACAAAGAACAAACACTGCTCACATCTCTGTCATCAAGTGCAAAACCTTGAACAATCTGAATCGGATTCAAGCCTCGTGATGAAAATCTTCCTCAAATATGAGACTTCGACTACTTCATGACGATTTTTCATAAGTCTATCGCAATTCATCTACTGCGATCAACAGAGTAAACAGACATTGCATTTTTCTGAGTTAATCGAAAGGTTTGTGTAGGGCGTGTTTGACATTATGAATTTGATGAGCTGTCAAAAGTAAAAGCCGGGCCCCGATGAACGAAACATCGAGAAAGAATATTGTTTGTATACTGTGTTTGATGTAGCAGTGGAAGACATCGTAGATGATAAACAATCTCAGTCATTAACAACAATCATTGTTAAACAGGCACTTTTGTGCAATGAAAGGCATTGCGCCAAGCATTATCTCGATATAGCAACATCAGACAATACTAGTCCAGTCAATATACGAGATTTTGTCACCCAACCCACCACAAATTTCAGTACAATTTTTTTTCTTCAGAATGCATTTTGGAGAGGTACCAGAACAACATATCAAAAGTTTACTCGAATCCACCTTAGGGCAATCGTCTAATTTGCATAAATCAAATATGGCTGCCAGTTCCGACAAAGTAACATTATTGGCCACATATTAAATGTTAAACAAGCTATTTCAGTGATTTTAAAGCCTGACATTACTTATTTCGATCGAGGAATCATTTTGGAGATATAATGTTTTATAAAGGCACTTCGTTAATTCCCATAATTCCAATGTGGCGGCCAACATTCTCAAAAAAGACATTTTCGGTCATATACCACGTATTTCAATGATTCTAAAGTTAAAAGTATATTTCTTGGGCATGGAAAAACAATTTTGACGATGCAATGGTTTGCGTAGGTACTTTGCTAATTTGCATAAATCCAATATAGCGGCTTACATTCCTACAAAGGACACTTTTGGTTATATACCACGTAGTAAACAAGCTATTCCAGCGATTTTGAAGTTAAAAATATATTTCTTGGGCATGAAGAAGCACTTTTTCAGGCACGATTCAATGTTTTGAAAAGGTTTTGATAATTTTGATAATATGCATAAATTAAACATGGCTGCCAAATAAATGCCTTATTGTTTAATGGCTTTTAATGTAAATAAGGTTCTGGTATAGTTTTTAGCACTAAGAATCCTTTAAGAGGAAACTGTTAAGTATTTGGATATTTATTTTTAAAAATGTTGGAAATATGCTACCAAAATAATAACAATCTTGCTCATCCACAATCCAATAACACTTGGTCAAAATTAGTAATACATAGTCAATTGTTATAACCATAGACGCAATTAACACAGAACAGAAAGCATAGGTACATACAACAAAGTCAAATTCATGAAAGAAAGATATATGGACCTCTGGTAAAAATACTAAGAAGTGATGACAGGTATTTAGAAAATCGTTAGCGCATCTTGCCCCATATGTGGCACCTGCTATATATCTATCTGTAAGTCAAATATGTAGTGGTCACCAACTAAGGTCCAATGTCACTAATGCCATCAGCTTTCATTTGTTGAAGAGAGATATAATAATTGTATTTATCCACCAGCTTGTGATACCTGCCAAAAAGCGTTTGAATGTTTAGATAAGTCTTTCTATGGTGTAACCTTGATTTAAAAGTTTGTAAGAGAGATGGCTATATCTCTCTGCAAAATCACATCACCATATGAACTGCATGCTCTTGCATATTGAATAAGCTGAGAAATGTATAACCCTTAAGTGGTGAGAGTTGAATATTACTGATGAGATGAGGGAATACTGAAGTTGAAATCATCTCTCTTACCTATAACCTAGTAGAGAGGTGACCATCAGAGTCAAAGTCAAGGAAAATATCCAGATATGAAGCAGAAGAGGCCGTTTCTATAGTATCTTTAAATCTCCAATTCTGGAGAATAGCGAGATAGTCACTGAATCTGAAGTTTTTCATTGAAATAACATCGTCTATGTATCTAAATGTAAGTTTGAAAGTTCTAGCTACAGAGACCTTTTTCTGTTTGACTAAGTTCTGGATAAATTTATGATAATAATAATAATCCATTTAAGAATAAAATACGCACTGTCGGCTAGTTTTCAATCGGGTTCGAACTCACAACATACGGCATCCAGTTGCATAAAGGAGAGGCAACAGACAGAACCGCTCGGCCGAATCCCCACTCTCATAAAGAGTGGTTCAATAACCGGATTAAGTTGTTACATTTATAATTATGATCCATTGAAGAATGAAAAAAAGACTAGTTTTCAATCGGGTTCGAACTCACAACATACGGCATCCAGTCGCCTAGCGGAGAGGCAACAGACAGAACCGCTCGGCCAAATCTCAACTCAATAACCGTCGTTACATTTTTCTGCCTGCGACCGCTCCCCGCGTTGTAGAGTTCTAGAGCACTCACGCTCGTACACTCACTATCATACATCGCACGCAAACTATATCAAAGCAAAATATATATCGCTTAAACTGGGCGAAAAACAGCTTAGGGGCAATTCTGTCCACCAGCAGAGCTATCAACCCAGTGTAGAAAATACGCTTGTTTTCGATCGGGTTCGAACTCACAACATACAGCATCAAGTCGCCTAGCGGAGAGGCAACAGACAGAACCGCTCGGCTAAATCTCCACTCTCAAAAAGAGTGGTTCAATAACCGGGCTAAGTTGTTACATTTTTCTGACTGCGACCGCTCCACATGTTATAGAGTTCTAAAGCACTCACGCTCGTACACTCACTATCACACATCGCACACACAAACCTTATCGAAGCAATGAATACATCGCATAAAAACAAAATCAATAAAAAAGCAGAAACAAAAAAATAATATTACCAAAAATACCAAATGCCACACACAAATTAAAACTTAGTGCTGTTGCAAGCAACATCACATTCATAAAAACGTTATCAACACACAAACTCACAAAAATTGAAACTGCATGCTTAGCAAAGGCTTAAAATGAATTCAAACACCAAATCATTCCAACAGAATCCAAATGTTACACGTCGAGCGATACAAACAACTACATCTGGAA
Source organism: Ptychodera flava (assembly GCF_041260155.1). Classification (NCBI taxonomy): domain Eukaryota; kingdom Metazoa; phylum Hemichordata; class Enteropneusta; family Ptychoderidae; genus Ptychodera; species Ptychodera flava. The sequence continues at coordinate 22,385,435 of NC_091933.1, read as the reverse complement.
AATTGACACCTGGATAATAATTCCAGATGTACGTGTTTGTATTGTGTAATAGTTGGATTCTGTTGGGATGATTAGGTACTTGGATTAATTGCAAGCCTTTGCTAAGCAGGCAGTGTTCATTTTTTGTGAGTTAGTGCGTTCATAAAGTTTAATTTGTGTGTATTATGGCATTTGCTATTTTGGTCTAATCATTTTTTGCTATTTTTTTTAGCTTTATTGTGTTTATTGTATTTTTCCTGTTATGTATGATGACTTCTTGCAGATGCACTCGTACATAAGAAGGGGGTTCAGTCTAACTTAAAAACTAAAGATTTTGTACCACTCTTTTTAACAGTAAACGTTGCAGATTACATGTTTTGACACTGTACAGCGTTAAACACCCATACAAAAAATGCCGTACACAGATGAATCCAATGTTATATTCAGAAAAAGAAAATATTATTCAGAAGACTAACAATCACTTACAGTCATAATATAAAGAAAAATCACAATTTTAAACATAAATGTCCAAGGACTTAACGTTTTCTTCGTGATAGATTCCGAGGGCTACAAACTATACCAAAGCCTTATTTATATTAGAAGCTATTAAGCAATTGAGCATTAATTTGGCAGCCATATTGTAAATTATGAAAATCATTAAAGCGACTTTTCAAAACATGGAACCGCCAAAAGTGTTTCTTCACACAAAAGAAATATATATTTAAACTTTAAAATCGCTAAAACAGCTTATTTAATACATGGTATATGACCGAAAATGTCCTTTCTAGGAATGTTGGCCGCCATATTGGATTTATGCAAATTAACAAAGTGCGTATGTAAAACATTGAACTGCAAAAATTGTTTTTTTTTCGCCCAAGAAATATACTTTTAACTTTAAAATCACTGAAATAGCTTTTTCAATACGTGGTATATGACCGAAAATGTCTTTTGAAGGAAGTTGGCCGCCATATTGGAATTATGCAAATTAACGAAGTGCCGATCCAAAATGATTCCCTATGCCAAATAAGTAATGTCAGACTTTGAAATCACTGAAATAGCTTGTTAAACATATGTCCTTGTGGCCAATTATGTTATTATGTCGGACCACTGGCAGCCGTATTTGATTTATGCAAATAAGACATATTTCCCAAGGTAGATTCGAGTAAGCTTTCAATATGTTCTTCCGGGTACCTCTTCATAGTGCATGCCTAAGAAAAACATTCTGTTGCAGTTTGTGATGGGTCTAACCCTATTTTGACTGGCCTATACTTGTACAACTGATTGGTACTGGTAAAGTGGCATATCAAATCAAATGCCAAGAGGGGAAGTAGAGTCACCTGCGAGTGCGCCAATTATAGGGCTCAATTTCAACCTGCAAGTTTTAAGACGGCAACCCCTTGGGAAAGGACAGAAAGGGGGTCAATTAATAATATGCCATGCTGTCACAACTGCTAAGTTCATCATTTCACATTGAATATGGAAAACATCCTGCGGTGATACTTTTGCAACACCGGACAGAAAACTTCACCCCAGAAAGATAACCGACAATGCCATTTAGTGATGTGGCCAATTTAACCAAAATGGATTGAATTAAAGTCCCTTTTTAGCCTTATAAGGTCAAAAACGATTTCTACTACTTTGTGGTAATTGCATGACGACGAAAGGTGGGAGTAATCTATACCTTTTCACTGCATAAAGTTCTATGTATGTTCAGGTGATCCGATGTCAATTATTACTTTTTCTGTCCCTCAAGTAGTTCAGTTGCACCGAAACACCACTTTTTCAGATAATGAAAAAAGTATTCCAATAGCGTGCTGATGGATAGTGACATATACAAATATAAATTTCACTTCACGTCACGTCACGCATTGTTTGAAACGAAATTTTACATAATGATTCATCTAAAATGTCCTTTTGTTACGTGACATTTTATGCAGTAGTGTAAAACTCAGTTTGGCAGTGAATTTATGGCTAAGAGGCATGGAAGAAATGGAACGCTTAGATATAATACGCCATGGAAACCGTGTTTATAATTAATCGTGACACTCAATCGCCGTAAACACTTTGGAAGTGTTTGCTTTTAAAAATCCTTTCTACAGTTCAAACTTCCAAGAACCTATTTCAGCATTTGTTGCGGTTTGGATACAGTTCATAAGAATAGTAAAATCTTGATGTATATTGCGTTTTTATACTACTTCGTTTAACGTATCTCAGAGGTGTAAAATAGTTTCCTTTGTCATAAAATTATTCGTGATTCCTTATAACAGTGAAAAAAAAGGAAATTTCAGAGCATTTTCAACACTAAGTTGACTCGTTTTGTCTGACAAACTGGAATTGTATGGTAGTTTTATTTCGCTGACGGTACTTGCATCGATGAAGAAATCTGGCACATTTTGCTGGTACGCCTGCAGATGCCGTCAGCTGTCAAAAGATTCTGTCAGGAACCCCAGGCACTTGAACTAGCAGAATGCTCTTCTTGTCCTGTGACCAGATATTTACAAGTCGACAAAAAGGTTAACGGCGGATGACGCAATTTTGCATGGTTAATCGACAAAGGTTTTCGTTACATGAAAGTCAACGGGATCCCGGAGCACAAGGGTAGTCTTGCGTAGCCTTGGTAATATTCTGAAGATGACGTGCAGCTAAACATATCAAAAGCAAGTCAGAAAGAAACATAAATATCTGCCTTAATGGCGTCAGTTCCGAGCCATGTGAATGGCTACAGCTGCGTTATTTATCTACTAGAGCCAGATGTAATCAGCCGTGATCGTTAATGGCGACATTCCGGAGTTTTGTCTAGGTTAGCTGATTTGCAAAGGTAGTGATATATCATATCCGCAAGACTGAGAAAAATACTGAACATTTCTTGTAAAATTTATCACTTTATCATAAATCTGTGCGCTTATGTAAGCCTAATGAATCGCCTAATTACAGAAACCTCTTTTTTCAGTTTGCAGCTCTCTCGTCTAACCTCACGGGAATGATATGATAACAAGGAATTAATGACGTTGCCATGCAGAGCCGTAGCCTTGAGGGCGTCGCCAACGATCTCACTCGTTAAGGTTAACGACTTCAAGAATTATTTCATCCACGGTGAACGAGCGAGCTTAACGTTGTTGACGAGCAAGAAGAAAGAGCTAGACGCGGCGAATGGGAACACTGTTATATTCTATGGAGTGATGCACAAATTTCAAGGTTCCATCGGCATTGCAACTTCATCATTTTAGCTTGCATGGTAAGCGAATCGACGGTAATATTGAATCTGTTGAGCTGGTTGTTTGTCAAGCGGTGTGGTTGGGAGCATACTTGCAGCTCTGATCCTGCAAGGTGTAAGGTCATGGGTTAACCTCTTTCTAGTCGACTCCTTCCAAATTTAGCATAAAAATGCACTTTGTTTTGTGCCCTGAAAATCTCTTTGACACACACCTGTGACACGCACTGTATCACTGTGAGATAAATATGTAAAAACCACCCTTTCTGTGACATTTGTATGTCTTAGCCGGGCAACACTGTGGAGACGACGCTTATCTATGTTTAAAAGTCTTCAGGTGGCAAAGGGAACATGAGGCATGGGTCATGCTTTACAGGTTTTAATCACTTTGACCTTATAGCAACGGTTTCTTTGTAAGAATCTTGACCGGTGTTGTTGTCAAGACGATTTTCGCCTGTAGTTTAATCAAGATTTGCCACAGTGCTTACCTCGAAACAGATTTTGCGGAGAGAAATCACAAAACTTACATTCCATCCTCTCACGCTCTTGTAAACAATGCGTATGTGCAATTGCGCACGACTTGTAACTTCAGGATTCTGTTCCGCCGGCAAACGCTTAAATTGGAACATTATCACTGATAAACAGCATTGAAACATGCCTCAAACCGCTGTGACTTGAACACTGTAAGGACATCAAGCATATTTCAAAGTGTCGACAAATGTCACGATTATCCATCAAACCGCTTTTGTTGCAGAATGTACAGATGTGCATGACCTGTTTAAAAAACCTTTCAACATTCATATATTTACCAGGACAGGCACGTTGCAGGATTATCGAATTGTATATGCAATACTGTAAAGATTCCACATTTCAGATAGTGTCGGTTACTAAGTTTTAAAATCTCGGAGGGGAGTGGGGAGTATTAACTTCGAAAGAACGGACTGTCAAAGTGATCATCAATTATTTCCGGCTTGCTGGCGCTCATATTCTTAAAGGAGATATCAAAGTGCGCGTGTTACTTTGCTAGTGTCTTCAAATAGTGAATAAAGCAGTGTCGTCAACGTGTAATGTAGAACAGCGGTCCTGGTACAAATTACAGAAAAAAATGTTGCCAGTGTTGACCCAACGAACGTCGCTTACCGGTTTGCAGATGAGGGCGGGAAAATATCATTAGAAAATTACCTGCAAATTTGTAAAAAAGTTATTTTAACCGCCAATGAATTCGGAACGCTTACCTTCAGTTCTGACTAAGGGTCAACCAGTTGTCTCCTGTGTTTGCCAAGTGTCCTCTACAGAAGAAATGAAATCAACAGAAGCTTACGATTGCCTCTTCTAGTCGCCGCTCACTCTCTATTAAATGCCAGTATGCTCACTCACCGTGTCGTGTTGCGCTGGAGGACCGTTATCAGACGCGTTTGTGAATCAGAGGGAATCATGGGAAAAATACAAATAATAGTTTGTGCAGACGGGGAAATTACTGCAACATACTGTACAGCATTCCGCAGTTCACAGACACTTTGAGACGCCGCAAAGAACTCGTTAAGTGTATAATGCGTGACGTATAAGATATCTTTCAGAAGGTACTTGACTTTCAATTCTGCTGTTTTTTATAGTAATGAACCATCTACTACTCATAAAAATATTTAGGATTTTAAAAATTCACAGAGGAGTGCATTTTATAGCGTTTCTATGTGGGGCAGTTCTTTGGATGATAATTGTGTGAATAAACAATGAGAAGCTACATGTGTGTTGCCTATGCACAATGTATGTATGTATGTATGTATGTATGTATGTATGTATGTATGTATGTATGTATGTATGTATGTATGTATGTATGTATGTATGTATGTATGTATGTATGTATGTATGTATGTATGTATGTATGTATGTATGTATGTATGTATGTATGTATTTACGTCAGTATGTATGTATAGGTATATAGGTGTGTATCTATGTATATGTATAGCTATGTATGTATCTATGTAATTATATATCCATGTATCTATGTATATTATGTATCTATCTATCTATCAATCAAGTGTCTATCTATCGATGGATGGGCGGATCTTGGATAGAAGTACTAATACAGATTCCTGTGGTTGTATATAATTTACAGTTAATATAAAAACACAGAGTAAATTTATGTGATGTTTAGAATATAATGCTCACATCTATTTTGTTCATTAATGGTACAAATAGAGTGCATATCTGTCTGTCTCTATCTATCTGTCTGTCTGCCTGTCTGTCTGTCTGTCTGTCTGTCTGTCTGTCTGCTCGCTCGCTGAGAAAAACTTTTACAATCAGCTTAGAATTTTCGGTCGATTTCGCATCAATCAGCCTCAAACACAAGAATACAGTAGCAGACTTTCAATCGCCCTGTACGCAGTCGTTACAACAAGTGACGATTATTGATGCTGCCAATCTTACACGTGTGATGGAGGAGTAGTAATCTGAAAAGATCCATTCATTTTGCGGCCGATCGATTGCAAAATGACAGCTTAATATTGTCAAGCAGGTGTATGTCTAGGGGCAAATGTAATTTCACCGGATGCCTGAATTTTGAAACAGCATACACACTCTTGATGGTAGCGACATCAAAACATCGCCACACTTTCAAGTGTATTAATCATTTGTTCGAAGTCCCCGATTTGCTCATAATCGGCTATTCATGTGTAAATAGAGTCAAACATGATATGCCGTGTCGCTGACGACCTACTGGGCCGTTGAACCTATTCGTTTCGTCGTGTGCAAGTGACGCTCATTTACTCAGCAAGCTGCTATCAAAGAAGGGCTGTCTTGAATGACCCTTAGGAAATGGACTGCCTCGTTCTCTGTCACTTAAAATTACTTACTTATCCCGTGTTCGAACTGTGCAGGAGCAATGATTTAACGATTCATTTAGTTGTCTCCCCGTTTACATGAGCTGTCGGCAGGAAAAGCCGCGAAAACGACTCACTGATTGTGCAAAGTGAGTGTTGAAAATCAAGGGAGCGACCGTGACCTCGTGAACGGTTACAAGACTGTGCATGTGATAGTAGATATTGTTTGAATGAGTTGAAACAAGTCATGATAGCATTATTTTGTGTTGCTTTATTTTAGAGCAATTTTTTCAGTCTCAATCAGAAAAATGTAAAAACTTAGTCGGCTATTGAACCACTCTTTTTTGGGAGTGGAGATTTAGCCAGGCGGTTCTCTCTGTGGCCTCTCCACTAGGCGACTGATGCCGTATGTTGTGGGTTCGCACCCGATTGAAAACTAGCCATATTTTCTACCCTGGGTTGGTAACTCTGCTGGTTGACAGAATTGTCCCCGAGGTTATCGTTCGCTCAGTTAAAGTGATGAAATTCGTTTCTTCGCCTTAGATAAAGTTTGTATGTGCGATGTGTGATAGTGAGCATGCGTGAGTGAGTGTTTCATGAGCTCTACAACGTGTGGAACGGTCTCAGTCAGAAAAATGCAACAACTTAGCCGGCTATTGAACCACTCTTTTTTGGGAGTGGAGATTTAGCCGAGTCGGTTCTCTCTGTGGCCTCTCCGCTAGGCGACTGATGCCGTATGTTTTGGGTTCGAACCCGATTGAAAACTAGCCGTATTTAATGTCATGTTGTATTATTGCATTGTATATTAGATTAATTTATATTAGTTGTATGATCCGTATGATATTGAAGCTTTATTCAGTAATTTTTCGAAAGATGACATCACTATGATGAAAATCCCAATGGAAAATATTACAAGATAGGCCAGCTTGAAAAGAAACAGTACGGGCTTGTGGTGTTGTTTGCATTAGTTATTGCCCTCACAGTTCCGAGGGATATATGCAGGTGACGAGACCAACCTTCTTCCACGCTGGAGGCGTATTTTCACTCCTGTGCAATCATTTAGAGAAGGAATGTCCAAGACATGACTCAAGCCGCGATCAACGTGGAATATTAAAACACAATTGTTTGTCGGATGGACCGTAATGAGGTGAACGAAGTATAAGATGACGGCACGTTGCAGAAATCTACCATCGCCTAATTGCATGACTACATTCGTTCCTGCCAGCAAGCTGATCGTCGACGAAACGATGTGGAAGCCTTTCTAAAGTGTGTTCATAGCGTGTGATGTGTCCTGAATGCATATTAAGTACCATTTGTAAAGAAATTTATGATATGACGGCAAACAGGGTGATCATAGAGAGAGGCATTTACGATGGAGCTCTATGCGGCTGTGTCAGGCATTCTGCGTGAGAAAGGTTCAGTAAAATACTGAATCAGGCATCATAAACTTTTAACTATTTGGTGTAAGACGCACAGTGTTTTTGTTCCCTTTGATTTGCCAGGTGTCTATTCATCTTATCCAATTTTATTAATGCATCGAAACTACGGTCTCTCTATCTCTGTTGCGGAGGCAGGTACTGTATCTAAGAAACGCGCTGCTGTTGCGTTGTTCGGTCGATAAAATATGATTTTCTTCCATCGCCACTGAGTAACGGTGCTTGCATGCACACCCGACAACCTACCAGTAGATGCTTTCAAAAACAACACGTTATTGATGGAATGCCCCTGGGGACAGATAATCAGACTCTCAAACTTTTACGATATTTTTATTCGTTCTGTCACTCGCAGGCACATTTTGATGTCCTTGGAGTAAATAAAAATGTCCATCATTTTTTGTGAAAAAAATCAAAAATTTACTTTTCCCATGGAGATGAAAATGGGGTCCCAGTTGACTTGAACTCTAAATGTCGGTAAATGTCGGGTAATTTTGCATGCTTGCTTCTGATTTATTATTAGCTCACGTTGCTAATGTCACGGCGATGTCTGTCTGTCTGTCTGTCTGATTGTCCGTCTCTATGTTGGCCCAATATCTAAAAAAAACGGCTTATCAGATCGGAATCAAATCTGGTACATAGATTCTGTTTGGAGATGGCAAGAACTGATTACTTTTTGGTGGGTGTGGCTTGCATACTTTGTACTCATTTACACAATTAATGGTTTAAGAAAAATCAGACACTCATTGAGAATAGCTCACAGAATTGGATGAGATTTGCTACAAATGTTGATCACACAGGGATTTATCCGCCATGAAAGACATGAAGGTAACATGAAAGTTAATTGACAATTTGCATATTTGATGAACTTTCCTATTCAGCGATAAATATCTGAATTGACACAATCAAAATTGGAGGATACTATGATACAAAATTATTGAAAGTCATTACGAATTTTTAATTCAGCCAATTTCTAATTTGTATATTTAATGAACTATTTCTTAATTAGGGTTATATATCTTGACTTGACAAAAATTGACGAAATTTGCTATGTACTCGGAAGATGCTATGATACATCATTATTGAAAATCATTAAGCATTGTTTTCTAAATTTGCATATATTATGAACTTGCCTAATTAGGGATGTATACCTGGTTTGGCTTGATCAAAGTTGGCGAAACATGCTATGTACATTAATGATACTAGATTAAAACAATATTGAAAGCCATTCAGCATTCTCACTTTAGCTAATCACTACTTTGCATATTTAACGAACTTTCCTTAAATGGGAAATATATCTGGATTGACATGACCAAAGTTGACAAATCTTGCAATGAACATTAAAGATACTAAGTTAAAGATTACTGAAAGTCATTTAGCATTTTTACTTCAGCTAATTACTAATTTGCATATTAACGAACTTTCCTAATTAGGCATATATAGCTGGATTGACTTGATCAAAATTGTTGAAAATTGCTCTGTACATTGATGAAACCATAATGACCAAAAGTCTGTTTACATTTTATAGAACATCTAATTATTAATTTGCGTATTCAACGAACTTTCCTAATTAGAGATATATATCTGGAATGGCTTAATCAAAGTTGACAATCTGTGCTATGTACATTGAAGATACTACGACATCACATTATTGAAGTCATTTCGCATTTTTATTTTAGCTAATTACTAATTTGCGTTTTAACAAACTTTCCTAATTAGGGTTGTATATCTGGATTGACTCGACCAAAGTTGACCAAACTTGCTATGTACATTGTCGATAATATGATATAATATTACCAAAAGTCATTTTTGATTTTGTAAAACATCTTATTACTAATTTGCATTTTTACGAATTTTTCTAACTAGAGGTATATCTTGCTTGACTTCATCAAAGTCGATGAAACCTGCTATGTACATTGATAGAGAAGATAGATAGAGTCGCAACGGGTATTGTTTAAGGCGTGAAGCGGTTACGTAACCCATCCATGTTCGCCTCGCCTCAGGTTGCTCTCGCCTCTCTTTTCCGAAGAGTGCCGACCATGAATCCTTCGGTAATGTTCGGATTTTCGCCAATTGTTAATCGAAAGTATGTTCGGCAAAGTTTGTGTTGTTGTTGTCGTGTGGTGCTGAGCAGAATTGACGTGCTGGCTGGGAAAACGAGAGTGTTTTGAGCTTCAGGAAAGTGAGTTTTACCGTTTTAAAAATTCCTCTCATATTTTTATGAATATATAATGAGTGTGTTTGAACCAAATTTGAAAGTCTTTTATCGATACTGTCTGGTTTTACTCAATGGTTTACGGTCAGTCATACCGTCTTTCACACGTGCGTCAAGGAAGGACATGTTCATGAAACTGCTGGCGTGTTATGTTTTGATTGGCGTGAAGCAGTGTTTCTGGCCTGAGAGCTCACAAAGTAACTATGGTTCCTACGCGACTGGCAGTACGATGCCATCTCGTCGTATATTCGCATAATCTCGTGTAATTATCAACAAAAAACAAAGCCTCCAAAAAGTTAACACCTTGAAGCTCATTTTAATATGAAAAGCCAATAGTCTACCGAGACGACCATGGAACAAAAGGCATGCAGGCGTTACCACTCTGTGGTACATTGATAAAATATAAATGAAAGTCGTTCTGCATTTTTACATCAGCAAGTTACTAATATTTTTTGCATATGTAACTGACTTTCCCAATTAGGTATATAAGACTGAAAGGACTCTAAAAAAGTCTATGAAACTTACTATGTATATTGATGAGAAAATTATTTTGTATAAGAGAAAGATATTTTGCATTTTCATGTCTGCAAACTTATCATGTGTATATCTAATGAGCTTTCATGGTTTGGTATATGTAGCTTGAAGGACGCGACAGAAGGCTGTAACACTTGTTATATAAAGTGGTGATTCAATGGCAGCCAGTCAAAGAAATTGTGATTTTAATTTCAGCTAGTTATATATTTATATACTTAGGGACCTTTGGAATCAATCTGTGGTGAATATTATTCATTATGTTGATCATAACACTTTAAATGAAGTTGCAAACATTTGGCAAAGGTTCAAATTTACACATAACTGCAATATATAATGAAACACGTGAGCATTTTCAGTTCATATCCGGTTGAACTTATTTTTCTATTTTACGGAGATCGATAGGAAGGTCCCTCGCGGAAAGTTTTTGCAAAAGCCAATTTCATTCTCGAGGATCATGCAACCGTAACCTAGGTACGGAGTTTGTCAACTGTGACTCTTCACGTTTATGGAAGGTACATGGTTATGAGTTCGACCTTGTAGAATCCTGTCCAGGCCTTAAATCACTCTCTTGTACTTGTAATCGCACGTAGTTGTATGACAGATTGAAAGGAGGAGACTCGAGAATATTAATCCTTGAAGGCCGCGAGATTATGAGCTCTTTTCTTCTACAAGGAAATGAGATCAGTGCAGTGACCCAGAGACCATTGAGTCAGAATCCGACGTAAATACAACTTAGTCTGTGTGATCTATGGTTATTGAACAGTTTTAACCATTTAATTGAAAACTCCTAACGCTTATACTCTTACATGCCGTGAATCATTGGTTGTTGCTCTTTTCTTTCAACTCACGATGAGAAAAACAAGCATTGCATTATGAATTGCAGTAAAGCTGCATATCTGAGTTGATGCCATCGAAGTAACTCACGTCGACATTCGTTGATATTCGTTGAATTCTACATTCAGAGTCTCCTACGTAACTGCACATGCAAAACCATTCACTTGTTACAGAATGGGAAGGCTATGTTACAGTTTTTTGCTCACGTGTGAACACGTGAGCATATGTCGCAGCGATGTCTGTCTGTCTGTCTGTCTGTGTGTCTGTCTGTCTGTCTGTTGGTCCATTTTCTCAAAAACGGCTACACGTATTTCAGTCAAATTTGGTAGACATCTTCAGAATTCAAATGGCTAGAACTGAAAAGGTTTTGGTGGGCGTGGCTTGGATATTAATGAAGTTATGAAAGTTTAATTTTTCTGTTACGCCGCGTATGACAAGTGAAAACAATCGACTGTTTGAGGGCGCTGTGAAATGTGCTTGTCCAGGTTGGCTACAGCTGGATAGCTCTGGTTTCAACCACGGTCCCTCCGTATTTCAACCTCGTATTGAACATTAAAAATATGATATTTTATTACTCATTCAACTCACTATTCAGGATAAAATATCGTTTAGCAAGTTAGCTTTATCCTTGGTAATTGATTGTTTCCCTCGCTGCTCGATCGCCAGAAATGAGTACATACGTTCTCTACCTAGCCTCATGGCATGGAAGTGCTGATGAATAATAACTTTGGGTCAAAGGTATTGAAGTGTCCAATCAGGTTCGTGCACAGAGTCCAAGGCCATGACCTACTTCATGTACTTCTGCACTGTTTTGATTTTGCTTCGCCAAGAAACGTGTTCGTCATTGTCCATAGAAGTATGTTTGCTCTCCTTTGAGGTTGTTTGTGAAACAAATTCCGGGATAGGCCTTGGAATGCATACGATCGGCATCGCGGCAGTGCATGTAGCTAGCCCTACGAGTATGACGACAGTGTCCGGCTTTGGCTACGCCGTCCTCCCACCTCCGGTAGGCGGCGTAGCCAAAGCCGGACACTGTCGCCATACTCGTAGGGCTATGCATGTAGCGTACCATGCTTGTGTAACTGCCGAGCTCAACTTGCATTCACGGTTGATACTCGTGTACAATCATGATGTGTTCAATTCAGATGAAGATTCATAAGTCTTACTTTTGCAGTCTTTTTTCCGTACGATATCCCGACAATACGTGTTACTGTTAGACGAGGTGGCCATTTTATGATAAGTTTCAATACTGCACAGCTACATAGCGTCACTATCGTGTGATCGAGGTACAGCGTTGTTGAACGGGATACAGAAACTCTGCAGAGGGAGAAACGATCGTTGACATGAACAGTCAATGTACTTCAGCACGTAGTCCGCAGATAGCGGATCGAGAAAATAAACGTGTCCCAGTAAATAACGGAATATTTATGTACATTAACTCGATATTAATCAAATTTCCAGCTCATCGCAAAAAAATGTATTGCAAAGATTAATTTGTCACTGACAAATACTGCACTGTAGAATAGTTCAACTTCAAGTGGTATTACCCGAGACAAACACTTGTGTTGTCAATTTTGATTTCATTTCATAAACTTCACACTTCATCGAGTATCGTGCATTTCAGCCTTTGTGAAGCCATTTTATTGATATTTTCAATTTTTGTCTTGGCTTTGTTGTGGAACATGTTGAATCGTCTCCGTGGACATGTAGGCAAAAGTGTGACGGGGTCGAAGTGACTTGGGTACCTGGGGCCGACCAAAACCAGTGTGAATTACTGGGGTCAAAGCGGACAGCGGCCGGGATGACGTGTTCCCCAAGCGAGCTACCTTCAGAAGTCTGTTTCATCGCAAAAAACGTCAACTTTTAAAACCCGTCATTTATTTACTGATGTTATTCTCAGCATCACAAACATATACGCCTCTGCTACATTGTATCACAGCAAATAGTTATATTTGAGCGCCCCGTAAATGGGATCCTCGTTTTTTTTGCGAACCCGGAAGTGTGTCTTGCTCAATGCATTTCCTACCCATAGCGAGGGAAACTGCCCGCGTTCCCATGCTCCCATGCACCCTTTTTCAATGCCAGTGCAATTGCAACGCCATCTGTGCAAAATTTGTGGTGGTATGCTCCCGTGTGATGGAAAACCTCTCTTATTCTAACAATGACGTAGTTGACTTTGGACTTCGATTTCGTAAATGTGATGTCCATGCAGTGAGTTTGGGTTGGCGCGCTTATAATGCAATCTTCGCCCGCCTGCGGTCCGATATCCCGCATTTATTAGCGATATTTATCTGTTTTGACTTGACCAAAGTTGGCAAAACTTGCTATGTACATTAAAGATACTATGATACAGATTATTGAAAGTCATTTGACATTTTTTTCAGCCAATTCCCAATATGCATATTTAATGAACCTTCCAAATTAGGGATATATACTGGCATTTAGGGGTGGACCATTTGATATCCTGGGGGGGGGGGCTTGGAAGATTGGTGGAGAGCCATTATTTTTTTTCCCACGTGCTTCACCATGAATTATTTCTTTTCTACAGGGCATATGCTGGCAACTTTTTTTTTCACTTTCCTTCTTCGAGACATAATTTTTTTTTACAAAATTTCGGTGCAATGTTTGTTTGCTTGGTTTTTCACACCCAGTAACAAGATGCTGTTCTATCGCACACAGACTATATTCAAGAAACTAAATAAAGATATGTAAATACATGTTCATTTTGATTCACTTTACAAAAACATATTTGTAAAATCATGTACATGTTTGGCATTTACTTGTCAGTGTTGTCCTTACATTGAAAGTAGCTGGGTAATTTAAGAAAGTAGACGGGTGGACTGAGGGAGCGGAGCGACTGAGTGGCGAGTGAGCGTAGCGAACGAGGGGGGAGAGCGCGAGAGGGGGTGCCCCCCCTCTCGGAAGGCGAAAAATGAAATTTGGAGTGGAAATGGTTTTCTCTGGTGGCATCTGAGGTGACATTTACAGACTGAAACAGTACTTTTGTTGTGTGTCTTAGACGTGGCTCACATACAACAAAACAAACAAACATGATTTTGTTTTGTTTGTATTTTGTTTTGTTTGTATTATTTATGACACACTTATGGTATTATTTGCAGTGAAGATGTAACATTTAATCTTAAATCACTTGCTGTCTGCTCATTTCATTGCCCATTGCCCATTCTTCATTACCACATAGTAGTTTCCCAAAAACCATCAAACTCATTCAATTCTAATCAAAACACATTCGCTTTAGTTAGAAAAACATTGGTAAGATAATTCACTATAACAGTGTTCGCATTTACTAATAAAACATGCGTATATAGAAAATCATAACAATGAAAAAATGTGTAGAGAGTCGATCCAATGCGTAATAATATTACGCATTGGATTGAGTCTCTACGCATTTTTTCATTGTTATGATTTTCTATACGCAAACGATAATAGTAAAATGTTTGCAGGCTGTCTCTCTCTTGTGGTATTTTGACAAAATCCATACATTCAGATTTACACATTTCTGGAAAACACTGGTGAGCAATTTAAATTTCAGCATACTTCCTCTAATCATCAGGTCATGTATACTGTACAATTGTTCATATTCAGTTATTGTTCCTCAAGCTTGAAATGGTTTATGCTTTATAAAACTCCAGAGCTACTGCTTGATTTTTATTGATGCTGCAGTGTGCATCGAACAATTGCCAAGATTTTTTTTTCCGAGTCACAATGGTCCATAATTGTTTTTCCATCAGCCACTTAAAGCCAGATTTTTTTTTTCGAGCAACTCCACCTGGCATCTTTTTTTTCCCCAAATCTTCCAAGCCCCCCCCCCCCAAGATATCAAATGGTCCACCCCTTACTTGATAAAATTTGGCGAAACATGCTGTGTACATTGATCATTATACCAGGTTATAACAGTATTGAAAGTCATTTTGCATTTTCATGTCAGCTAATTCATAATTTGCATAAATAGCTAACAAGCTTTCACGGTTTGGCATATAGAGCTTGAAGGACTTGACCAAAGGTAATACACATGCTATATTGTGATACAATGACAGTACTCAAAGAAATTAATTATTTTTATTTCAGCTAATTACATATTTGAATACTTAATGACCTTTAGAATTGATCTGTGGTGAAATTCATTGTGTTGATCATAACACTTTAAATGTAGCAAAGCATGTAGCAAAGGTTCAAACTTGCACATAAATGCAATATATAATGAAACACGTGAGCATTTTCAGTTCATATCTGGTTATTACATTTTACATTTTTCTCACTATTTTCAGAAAGTGCCAATGTTGCGAACAAAACAGAGTAATGAAGACCTATGTGAAGAGCATAAAGTAAGCTTACTATGTTTCAATAGATCATAACATTGAAATATGTAATCGCACCACGTCTACTGTTGTTTTGAGGTTTTTTGTTTTTGTTTGTTTGATAGTGTTTTCTTCGTTTTCCTGTAGATTTTTAGGCGTGCAAAGCATGACTGACGAATTCTGACCGACCTGATACCAAAGTGCTGTAGTGCAGGGTTCATTAGCATGCCAGTATATGCAATTATTCCGGACTTATGAACACCTGGATTTTGGTGTTCTTCAACCAGCTATCCTGCCCCCTATAAGATACTGCCACAAACACACATGCTTCACCGTCAGCGTGAATGGGTCAAAGTTCACCCACTGTGATTCTCAGGGCCGGCCGGCAGCATTATTAGTGTCACGTGTAGCAGTATACCCATTAATCATTTATTTCGTTCACATCCTGAAGTAGTGAATATATTTACGTAAAATTTACATACAATCACAGACATTAAATGCACAAAGTAGCACTTTTTTGGCCTTTAACACTCAGGATGACATAAAAAAATTATTAGAAAACAGGGTCGTAGCGTGTTGACATACTGTGTGTGCGTGACTGTATACGTGACATGAATTGAGTAGAGATGACAAAACTGTGATTCATGGTTCGGAAAGCGTGATCTTCGCATACATTGCAAAAATAAATATTTTATATAGTTTAGAAAAAACACAGGAAGAGTAACATTTGCGAACTTCTAAGTGCATGCTTAAAGTTGAAGGACGTTCAATAAGTGTGAAACACGGTAGGATTTGCAAATATCATGCGATAACAGGAGTGGTGACAGAAAATCAATCACATTTGTGCCACTTAAGACCCATGAAAAGGAGCTGCCTTCCCATGGGAAAGAGATACCCAGCTCGATCACAGACGTAAAGTTTTATCGTTCACAATGGACTTCAAGAACAAGGCTCGAGGGTATAAGCCACCGCACCATCTTTGGAAAAGTTGTTGTTATAAGGGGATCAGTCATTTTGTAGTGCCAAAGCGACATGCTTCCATGAGGAACAGAAATTACACGCAGAAAGATGTATTATAATCAACACGTGAAGGTCAGTTGATCACAAACACGTTCATGACAAACCAAACTTGTTGTTTTACCCTTGAGGGTAGGGTTGAGCTCTACTGCGATGCTTCTGTGCAAAATGAATCTTTCCTCCCATATGCCCTGGCAAAACGTGCATGCGTTATACAACACTTGTTCAAATATCGTGTTGGCATAAATATTTCAAAACAGAATAAAATGAAGAAATAAAACTTCACCATATTTTCGCGTTAGTGGTAGGATGTCACGGAGATTGTGGGGTGAACGCAATGGCTGCCGAAAAAAGCCAATCTACTGGAGGCCAGTCTTGCAAGGTACTTAATCAACCATAGAATTTCAGACTTTGTCGTTCAAAAGCCTGTCGGTAGGTTAAACATAGAAGATAGAGTTAACGTTTCTCTAGAGTCTTTAGTTTAAACGACTGCTTTTTTGCAAACGTATGGTATGAAGGGGTTTTCGTGTCATCTTTGATAAGAAATATTGCTTTGAAAAAATGGGTACTGCTGATCAGTGCAACGCCACCTTGACATCATCTCGACGCCATGGTAAATACCAACGACATGTACTTTCGGGCATTGTGATGTTAATCACAGTCTACCGACAGACTTTATGCTAACGTTTTCTGCCATGTTCGCATAATGGCAAACCAGTGAATAGTTCTATCAAAAGTCACCCACCCCAAACGGGGAGGAACAATGCATGTCCTATAGGCATATTTCGCGATTCCGACAGGACTGACCTCCCCCTCAGCGCGAAATGCTGCTGAATAGCCATGCACTCGATATATTCTCGATTGGATTCGAACTCATAACGAACGACGCCAACGAAAGACGTCGCTCTCAATACCACTGGGCTAAATTCCCACCCTAAATGCATGCCCGAGCTACAGGCAAGTTATTATTTCGCTGAAAATGAATTCTGATGGATGTTTAATTCAACATCTTACTATCCGGTGACCTAGTTTTACCAAAGGGTGGTAACTATTAATGAGAAAACCTTAAGTTTTCCAACCGAGTATAGTGTTACGGACTCGGAAATAAACATTTCAAAATGAGCCAACGGGCTTGAACGTAATGCGACACTTTGAGAGGCTATCCCTCGAGTAATGTTTTCTGTTATCAGTATATAGTTCTCCAACATCCGTTATTTTGAAACGAGTCTTTCATTATGTAAAGCGTTACTTTCTGACGCAAATGACGTGTAGCTGTAACCATTAAATCATTGAAAGTCACCCTCAAAAACGTCGTCACCGAAAAAAAAGGAAATGAAAATTTGTTCAGTTGCCCTAGGCGTTGAACTTTCAACACACACATGGAAAAAACTACTTCTAATTCCTGATATTATTTGAAGTTCTGTCCATTACTCTGATTAATATTGGCAATATGAGTTGCATCATGTTTAATTTAGTTAAGGTCAATATTTATCTAGATAAAGCATCAATTCAGAGAAAAAACATTACAACACCATTGGAACTAATTTGGGAGAATTCGAACATTATATATTGTTATAATTTCTCAAAAGTGTTTGGTGCTCTATAGCTGAAAGTTGCAATATTACAAATTACTCATAAGTGTATTCCGAAAAAAGAAAAACAGATGAGCTACCATTTGCAGATTAAACTAACATGACTTAACTATCCAAATGTCCCAAATTAGTTTCGTGTTTTACGAAAAGATAAAAATGGCATTTTGAACAGATGAATTAAATTTTGTGGAAATATATATTCCAGGATGAAAGACATATTCAAATGCCAATGTTCTATGAGCAACTGGATTTCCGTAGAATCACGCGTTCCTTGTCCTCATGTCCAACATCAGAGAGACCATCAATATTGGAAGGCTTTTAATTCTACCTAATCAGATGAGAGACTTTAACGAGATATAGGGCTTTGTATGACTCGCAGGATCAGACGCTCCGTTGAATTTAATTGACCCAAATGACAAGGCACATTACCGCTAGCCCGGAATAACAAGGCGTTAATACGCAAGACAATAGTGTGCTCTTCAATTAAGTGAAATACGGACAATTGTCCCTAGCTGAGTAACCATGGACACAGCCATGATTAAAATTAGCCTCTGTATTATGTCGAAGCGGCAAAGCTTTCGTCACATAAATGCATTTTGGCATGTTTTATTTAGTACCTATCAAGACCCATAATCCACAGGCTGTAGCTCGTATGATAGCGACAAACCATAGAATGTAACTAATTTATGATATATATATATATATATATATATATATATTCCACAAATTACGACTGACCTTTCCCAGGCACAAAAGTGTAGTTAGGTGCAGCTGAAGGGTTTCAAATAAATTATCAGAGAGAGAGAGAGAGAGAGAGAGAGAGAGAGAGAGAGAGAGAGAGAGAGAGAGAGAGAGAGAATAACATTTCAGGTGTTCATCTGTGTGTATTCGTCTCTTTCTACTGTAACGGAAACGGCGTCCAATAATTTCAATGGCGGTCTACGGCGCGCCAAATGTTTCAAAAATATTTATCGATTCAGTGCAAAAATAAACTGTCTTTCTCGATTGAAATAAAAATTCGGTGTCATTAGGAAGAAAATAAGTAAGAAAAGTATAATTAAAAAACAAAAGACAGAAATGTCATTTAATACTTCATTTTAACTTGAGAAAAATCTTTAAAGCGTAATTAGGAAATAAACAATTTTCAATGATTTGACAAAATCATACATCCATACTTATCGACATACATACACGTATAATAGTTCGCGTAAAAGGTGCAATGAGTGCTGATTTTACAAAAAAGAGTAAAATATGTTATACAGTGGTACGTCCACAAAATTCACAAGAAATCACTAAAAACCACTACTACCACACGGAAAAAATATTACAAAAATGAAAATGTGAACCACATACAGAAAATCATTATAAAAGAATCAGACAAAAAAAAAGTCATGCATACATAAAATTATTTATGTACTTAAGAAAATTAAAAAGCACTACGTCTCATAATAAACGTATTATAGATAATCAAAAATATAATATGAACCACTAGCCGCTTTGACAGTAAAGAGAGAAAATCAGAGAAAAAATTCGGCAGTGATGGCTCTAGACAAAAGTGGACATCATCTACAAAAAAATAAAATAAAATAAAATAAAATAAAATAAAATAAGATAAAAATAAAAAAATAAAAAATGCCATGAACACAGGAAATACAAAAAAAAGCGTGGGCCTGTTAAAAAAACAAATGAGCACTCGCCACAGCCAAAAAAAAAGAAAAAAAGAAAGAAAAAAAAACGAGCACTCGCCACAGAAATAAAAAACGCGTGAAAATACAATTAATTTATTCAAAAAACTCATGGTTCACGTTTCCTTCGATCGATGAATCCCCAACAGCTGGGAATCCGATCACCACATACTCCAATGTTTGACGAAATATTAATTGAGCATTTCAGTGATTTTTGGCTGGGCCCTGCCACACATAGCTATTTGAAACCGTACTTGATGAAGTGAAGTGGGCAATATCACCTAAACAACGTCCAGGTTAACAGTGAATAGTTCCAGAGAGTCAAGTTAACTGGGCCAATTTTAGGCAGTCCACAGGTCAGATCACGAGCGAGACGTACAAACCCATGACCTTCATAGCAACACTGCGAATATATCTATGCCTTAATAAGCGCGGTATGGCAGGGAGCCCACTGCAGGCCTTCCACCTAGCTGCACTGTCATCGCCGTTACATGATTTCTACACAGTCTATACGTGTGGTTCGATATACATCGGGTTCCAATACCATAATAATAAACCACCTCGTTATTTGGTAATTCCTCGTCTATCCTCAAAGATCACCCAAATCATGATAAATTGAATAGTTTTGAAGAAATCTGCCGCGTGTTGAGAGAACGTCCATCGTTTTCCGTGTTCGACAAGACGAGCGACGCAACTGTACAAGCCTTACGACTACGAGTATGGCGAGAGTGTCCGCCCTTCGCATCGCCAGACACTCTCACTCTACCCGCAGGGCTAGCCCGGCACATACACGACATGTCGATCCCCATTGCAGAAATCTTTATATCCACACAGTCCAATATATGGAGCTACGATATTTGTGCAGTAGCCTATACATAGCTCTGGGTGGCAGGGCAGGGCTGTGAGTTACCGGCTTGGCAGTATTCACAGCCCGGCCTTGCTGCGGTTCCGTAGCCCTAACACTCCCTTTGCTGGTTGTGTTGAGCTACAGTGTACAGAGAAATAGCGGCTGCTTGATCAGTGTTTGTCAAGTCGGGCGCGTTCGCGTTCTACAGGTACTAGTGAAAACGTTGCCTCGAATTTAAACGGAGTGTTTCAGCCCGAGTATTTTTGCCTTTGCCATACTCCGTTTAGAGGCTATGAACCCACAGGATACGTGTGTGTTTCGATACTTAGCCGCCGCTGCTAGCTTTGCATGGCAGGGCTGTGTACGTGTTACCGGCGTTATACGGGAGGCCGTGTCACGCCGGTAACACACAGCCCTGCCATGCAGAACTAGGCCACAGCGTGCTGCTGCGTGGTATGCAATTCTACTATGCATACCCACACGGCGGCCGCTGTGTATCGAACCACACGTAACCGTGGGCTAGCGGCAAGCCATCGTTTTGTTGGGGTTTGGGCACAGACTGTCTATGATTTGGGAGATGCGGCCCTACACTTTACAGCGAGGGGATCACTTGTTGCCGGCGTGTAGGCCTACTGTACTAGCGACGGGACTGCCGGCCGCTGGCTTACCACCTCGAGTGTACATTGGAGCGAGGGGACCGCTGGCAGCCGACGAACCACCACGAGTGTTTTGTCCACTTTTAACCAAAACTGGTAACTGTTTAATATAGAATGGGACGTGTCGGTAACTTGGACGTCCATGAGATGATATTGAAGACTAGAAGCTGAGAGTTATCGCTGAAATACCCCAAAGATCATGTCCAACATCCGAGTGTGATGATCCAAAACCCTCGAGCATTAAACTGTAACAATCATGACTTTGACAATTATTCAATTTTCATGTTGGGCTTTTTCTGCGGGGTGTCCCACTCTGTTTTCTTTTCTCGAACGGGCCTCTTTTTTTTCTACTGAGTTTTGTTTTTTTTGGTAACCTCTTTTTTTTTTTTTTTTTTTTTTTTTTTTTTTTTTTTTGTAACCTCGCTTTGGTTTTTTTTCCAAGCTGACCTCGTTTTGGTTTCTTTACAGCCTCAACGCCGGCGCGATCTCGGTCGACTTTTCAATTGTGATTCTCTTTCTTTTTTTAGTCAGACCTAATGATGGTTCGTTTTGTTTTTTGGTAGTAGTGCAAGTACTATTTGTGGTTTTGTTTTTAATCATTTCAATATTTTTTGTGTGTGTGCTTGATTTATTTTTTTTTCTTTTTTCTTTTTTCTTTTTTCCCTTATAATCAGCATTCATTGCACCTTTATATCAAATACACGTATATGTGTACGTCAATAAGTATGGGAGTGTGGTATTTCCAAATTTTGAAAAGTTTATCTTCTCATTACGGTTTAAAGAATATTTTACAATTAAGCACTTTTTTGCAATAATACTTTTCTCATTTATTTTCTTCCGTAATGCCATCGAATTTTTCAATTTCAATCAAGAAAGACGGTTGCACGTCATCTTTATCTGTACAGGCACATTCAAATATTTAATGAATGCTATTTTTATGAAAAGGTACATTAATAAAATGCAATGATATGGACGAAAGAACTTTTTTCTTTATTATTCATACACGTTTAAGACTTTTTTTTAGAAAGAAAATTTGACAGTTTATTTTTACTCTATGACGATAAATATTTTTGAAACATTTGGCGCGCCGTAGGCGGTCAATCAACGTTTTAAAGAAAAGTCGAAAATAAAGCGGGTTTTTTCGAATGCTCTAGACATACATTGGGTAGCGTGATCGCGTGCTAAGTGCTGCACCTGCCAGGTACGTATAGAAGTACAACAAAAATTCAATCGCGTGATGAAGAGATTGCAGTCTTCCAGTATCAGTTCACATCAATGCAAACAATATTGAGCCTAGCCTCTGTTCATTCAATTTTCTGCCTTAACCTACGCGGGGTGCAGTTTTGTGAAAAACGACATGGTCATGTCAGATTTCCACAGTCTCCACATGAAACAGGGATAATGAGGTCAAATTGCATCAAATAACGTTAGAGATTATTGGATTGTGCGTCGATGGTATTGCACCCCTCTAACTCTGACACCGAAACTTACTGTGCTATGGAATTCCTCATGTTTCAGCGTAGAGGAATGATTTACCGTGGTTACAAAAACAGGAGAGCGCTGCGAGGCGAAAATGTCTGAGTGCATACTTTGCGGTAGTTTTTCGGCGGGTGGGCGTGAAATGTGACTGGTATAGTGACCACTTTTAATGATGTGCCGTGTCATCGCAACATGTTCATAGATTACATTGATGACTGATTGGTTCCAAAGGAGCCCTGAACTGATGCACGTCTACAACCTCATCGAACAACATGTCACTTGAGAAGAAGTAAAACTCGTACGCGAGGTAAATGTACGTTATAAGAGGTAGCCTGTCGATTGCCTGAATCCTTTCTTCCAGGTACAGTCTCGTTTTGTAGAGACTGTGTTTCAGGCAAGGCCTTTGTTTATTACTGATTTTCACACAAGAGCCTTTTGTTAGGCATAAAATCACCCTAAGGGAGCCTTCAATAATTACAAGAAGTGGGCGGGGGAATTGGGGGGAGGGTCACTTTTTAGAAAACACTTCAAGGGGGAGAGTCACTTTTTATAAACCTATCTTGGGGGAGGGTCACTTTTGACAGAAGCTTATTTTAAGGCCAAAATTTTGATTGTCCATGTCCATGTCCATGTCAGTGATATTTCCTGAATTGGAAATCACCAACAAAATACGTACACACTATAGACCGCCATGCATAGTGAATTGACATTTCGGTGAAATTCAAAAATCAAACTTCTTACACAACCATGGACTTGTAACCACTCTAGTCTAATCAAGAACAATGACCTAAATAATCAAGCATACATAAATGCACAGATTTATCTAATTTTGTACTGAAAAAAAATTATTCATAGTTTCATCATAGACCGCAATGCATAGTGAATTGACATTTCAGTGAAATTCCAAAATCAAACTTTCTTGCACAATCATGGACTTGTAACCACTCTAGTCTAATCAAGAACAATAATGTGAATAATCAAGCATACATAATGCACAGATTTATCTAATTTTGTACTGAAAAAAAATTATTAATACTTTCATCATAGGCACCATGGATAGTGAACCAACTTTTTAGATGAAATTCAGAAATCAATTTTTTGTACACAAATGCACATTTTACTTCCCTATTCAAGCAAAGTACATTTAAATACATTATCAAATATATATAATATACAGATATAGCATGTTTTGTGGGGGTAAATTGTCAATAATTTGCCTGATAGACTCCATGTATTATGATTTGATATTTTGGATGAAGCACTAAATCAGCCACATCTTGCCTTCTTATAGTTGCACAAAATATGGTGACCCTCCCTCAAATGTATGAAATACCATATCTCTTCAAAAATTCTTGCGGGATAAATTGCGACTGTCCCTCCAAAAACACCAGCCCTCCCCTTTGTAATTTGTCCCTAACATAACAATTGAACCAATTGTTATGTAAATTAGCTGATACTGTTTTAGTTATTCCTTGGGAGAATACCGCAGTGGTTGGGGGGCGGAGGGTCAAGTTTTAGAATGTCGGACAAGGGGGAGGGTCACATTTTAGACAGGAGGATAGGGGGAGGGTCACATTTTACGGTACTGTCATGATTAGTATCTATGAACACCTGTCAGTCTATTCATTTGAATGACGTCATTGTCAATGTATGCTAATGTCTTGGTCTTGAATGTTGGTCTTGAATAAATCAGTTCAGTTGAATAGCATCTCTGAGTCAGTGTGGTCGATTCTTACATGGTGTCAGGAGTGGGATTGCCAAAATGGAACAGCTTACACCACCAGGTAGTTTGAGTTTCCAAGGAAATGTTTCGGAGAATTGGAGAAGGTTTAAACAACATTTTGAAATCTATCTGGTTGCGAGTGGTATTAGTGCCAAAGATGACAAGGTACAGGCCATGACGTTTCTCCATGTGGCAGGCCCCGAAGCAGTTGAAGTATATAACACATTCAAATGGGACTCTGAAGGTGACAATGTAAAACTTGACAAGGTAATGGGCGAGTTTGAGAAATATTGTAATCCACGCAAGAATATAACCTACGAGAGGCACGTTTTCAATATGAGAAATCAAGGTCCATCAGAACCTATTGACATGTATGTAACAGACCTGAAACTGAAAGCAAAATCGTGCGAATTTGGACAACTTACTGACTCTCTAATTCGGGACCGAATAGTTTGTGGAATCCAAAATGATCAAGTCCGAGCTCGTTTGTTAAGAGATACCAATTTAACTTTAGAAAAAACTGTTGACATTTGTCGTGCTGCAGAAGCTAGTGAAACGCAGATTAAGAATTTGACTGAGACTCACGATGACAGGGTGGTAAATGCGCTATCAAGTAAAGATCCAACCCAAAGTACACACAATACGTTTGATAATATTAATAAGCCTAGCCGAGGTAAAATTCCAGCAAGAAATAATCCACCTGTTGTACAATGTAGAAACTGCCCTGCCTATGGCCAAATTTGTCATAAATGTGGGAAGAAAAACCATTTTGCGAGAGTATGTCGTTCTCCGTGGTCTAAACAAAAGATACACGTAATTAATGAAACTGATAAAGAAGCGATGATGACGAAGAGCAACTTATCATAGATTCTTTGAACTCTAACAGTACTAACGAGAATAAAGAATGGAAGATAAATGTCATAGCAAATGACCGAAATATTGCATTCAAACTTGACACCGGAGCACAATGTAATGTAATCCGGAAAAAGTTATATGATAAAATCTCGGCAGAACCATTAAAACGTTCAAAAGCTAGACTTGTAACTTATTCAGGTGACAAAATAAAAGTACTTGGGAAAAGTAAAATGACAATATGTTATAAGAATCGCTATCATGTGGCCGAATTTCATGTAGTTAATGCTAATGTTGCGCCAGTTTTAGGACTACAAACGTGTTTGGAAATGAATCTTATTAAGAGATTGTATGAAGTGACAACAGATAAAGATGGTAAAACTTCGATTGACCCAGTAGATATCCTTGATGAATATCCGGATGTATTTGAAGGATTGGGATGCGTGACAGGAGAATATCACATTGAAATTGACCCGTCAGTGTCTCCGGTCGTGCATCCGCCTCGGAAAATTCCATTTGCCCTTCGAGACAAAGTGAAAAATGAGTTAAAGAGAATGGAAGAAATGGGAGTTATTACAAAGGTAACAGAACCGACAGACTGGGTGAATTCAATGGTTGTTGTTCAGAAAGGTGAAAAGGTCAGAATATGTATTGATCCAAGGGATTTAAATAAAGCTGTTAAAAGAGAACATTATCCAATGAAAACTGTCGAGGAAGTGGCGGGAAAACTAGCAGGTGCTAAATTATTCAGCGTTTTGGATGCAGGTAATGCCTTCTGGCAAGTAAAAGTCGACGACGAAAGTTCAAAATTGCTAACATTTAACACGCCATTTGGTCGGTATCGATTTTTGAGACTTCCCTTTGGAATTTCATCTGCTCCAGAAGTTTTTCAGCGAATTGTTTCACAAACGTACGAAGGCCTTGATGGTGTAGATTCTATAATGGATGACGTCATGATATGGAGTTCAGATGATAAAAAGCAACACGCATCGAAAATACGTAGTGTGATGGAAAGAACGCGTGAAAGAAATTTAAAGCTAAATAGAAAAAAATGCAAAATCGCTTTACCACAGGTGAAGTATGATGGCACACACATTTGGACCTGATGGACTTAGACCAGATGAAGAGAAAGTAAAAGCTATCAATGATATAGAGATTCCCAAAAATACTCAACAATTACAAAGATTTATGGGTATGGTGAACTATTTGTCCAATTTATTCCAAACCTATCTACCATTAATCAGCCACTGAGAGAATTGATTCAAAATGATGTAGCTTGGCATTGGGAAGAAAAACATGACCGCTGTTTTAACGAATTAAAATCGGTCATTACCAAAGCACCAGTATTGAATTACTATGACCTTAATAAACCGGTAACCGTGTCTGTTGATGCATCATCGTGGGTTTAGGAGCTTGTTTAATGCAAGAAAATCAGCCAGTTGCTTATGCTTCTCGTACTCTGAATAAATCTGAACGGAATTACGCACAGATAGAAAAAGAAATGTTGGCTATTGTCTTTGGATGTACAAAATTTCATCAGTACATATACGGTAGAAATAACGTTTGCATAGAAACGGACCATAAACCACTAGAAAGCTTGTACAAAAAGCCTATAGCGGCTGCACCACCACGTATTCAACGAATGATGCTAAAAATTCAAAGATATGACTTAAATGTTGAATATAAACCAGGTAAACAGCTGCATATTGCAGACACTCTGAGTCGATCACCAATTAAGATTGCATTTGAGGAGAGCACAGATGAATTCGAAGTTCACACTTTATCAAACATGCCAATCACTGACAAGAAAATATTGATCTTCAAAGAAGGAACAAAAAATGATCCAATATTACAGAAATTAATATCTACAGTAATGAACGGCTGGCCACATAAAAGAGATGA
Organism: Ptychodera flava; assembly: GCF_041260155.1. Taxonomy (NCBI): domain Eukaryota; kingdom Metazoa; phylum Hemichordata; class Enteropneusta; family Ptychoderidae; genus Ptychodera; species Ptychodera flava. The sequence continues at coordinate 22,358,341 of NC_091933.1, read as the reverse complement.
TGTTGATCCTGATATCAGAGAATATTGGCAATTCAGAGATGAAATAAGTGTTGAGGATGATTTGTTGTTAAAACGGGAACAAATTATTGTACCAGCATCATTGCGACGGGAAATGGTAGAAAAGATTCATAGTAGCCATTTAGGAGTGGAAAAGTGTAAGAAACGAGCTAGAGATGTGTTGTTTTGGCCCGGAATGGGTGCACAAATAACAGATGAAATCGCCAAGTGTGCAACATGTAATCGGTTCAGACGCCGACAGCAGAAGGAACCGCTTATCAACCACGATATACCAGATCGACCATGGCAAAAAGTGGGCTCTGACATTTTTGAATGTAACAAAGAAAAGTACTTACTGCTTGTAGATTATTTCTCAAAATACGTTGAAGTGTCAGAAATCACGGATACAACTAGTAAAGGTATCATAAAACAACATAAGGAACAATTCGCAAGGCATGGTATCCCCGAAGTAGTGATATCGGATAATGGCCCACAGTACGCCAGTGTAGAATTTAAAACATTTGCTCAGCAGTATAATTTTGAACACATTACATCATCCCCGATATATCCACAAAGCAATGGTATGGTGGAAAGAGCAATACAGACTGTAAAAAAATTGCTACTGAAAGCGAAATATGATAAAGATCCGTATCTTGCTCTACTTGCACTTAGAAACACTCCTTTAGAAGGATTAGGATCACCAGTTCAGTTGTTAATGAGTAGACGGACAAGGACATTGATTCCCACCAAGGCATCACTCCTTGAACCAAAAGTAGAAAATAAGATTGTGAATGTGAAACGTAAAATAAGAGAAACCCAAGAAATTCAGAAATTTTACTATGACCGCGGATCGAAACCACTGATAATTTAAAATCAGGTGATCAAGTGCGCGTGCGCACACCAGAAAAGATTTGGAAACCTGGAACCGTGATACATACTACTACAAAACCTCGGTCATATATTGTACAAGCCGAAAGCAGGCAATATAGGAGAAACCGTAGTGACCTGCTATTTACTCCAAAGGAAACTCTAGCTATACCAAAATGTGAGTTACCAGATGATACTACTCCAACTTTGTTGCCAGTTCAACCACATACAAGTCCCGTCAAGCTGCCGCAAAGAGAAATACTATCTGGTTCAGAAAACAGCACATCGACCATGGGGCCAATCACCAGTCGCGTCAGTGGACGGATCATTTGAAAGCCTGTTCGGTTTGGTGAATATTCTTCATAAGACAGGGAAAGGGATGAGTTAGAACGAGGCAGAATAATCCCCAACTCTCCCTGAAGCTGGGTAGTCCACCCCACGCTTCAATAGTCAGGCAGTTAAATAATTTGATATTTTGTTTGTTCTTGATGTTGTATCGTTGCTGTAACAATTGTTATTTATGACGTCACCAATTTATTGCAATATTAACATATTTCTATGAACACAACAAACAGTTCAGTCGAGCATTTCAGACTCGTTTACAAAAGAAGGAAGATGTCATGATTAGTATCTATGAACACCTGTCAGTCTATTCATTTGAATGACGTCATTGTCAATGTATGCTAATGTCTTGGTCTTGAATGTTGGTCTTGAATAAACCAGTTCAGTTGAATAGCATCTCTGAGTCAGTGTGGTCGATTTTTACGGTACAGGTGCGCGCGAAATTCCCCCGGCCCAACCCCCTGTAATTACTGAAGGCTCCCTAACTTCGTCGGTGTTAATTGTTCGGAATGATAGATACCTACCTTGATGACAGAGGGCACTCCAGAAAGTGCTCATAAAAATTGACATTTATAAAGCTGTTATCTGTTACATGATTTACTGTTTCAAGTTTGTTCTTTATGAAAAATACATTTTGAAACAGTCGGTAGCGTGCACAAGTTCATTTTAAACTGCTGTCAATCATAAAGTATACAGGACCATTTAGCGCATGCGAAATCACGGAATAGAATAGCATAAAGCAATGAAAACCGAATAACGTACCGGTATCGTACAATGCCACTGAGATTCGCCCACAACCAGTTTTGTCACGGAAAATACCCGCGACAGAGACAACGTTCACACTTGCGACAATGCATGATATATACTAACACATTTTACTCTCTCTTTTAACTGATCGTTTGTTTCTTGTACATTTTTAGTGCTGTAAGTAATAGACCCGCCAAAAAATCTCATTTTCGCGGGTAAGCTCACCGTATTGCAGGCAGGATTCGTCTTTGTGATCAATCAATGTCAGGTTCTGACCTTTTGTATTATACAGGCCTTACCTGTGTCGTGTGTGTGCCCATTACTTTACCCCAGCTATATCTGTATAGTATTTCAAAAGTTATCCTGCCTAATGCCCGTCATTAGTATGTTCTACCATAGCTTCATGCTTCTACCGATCATCAATGTTGGGGCTTATCGCCCTGACCAAATAGCTCGTTAGCAGCTCATAAGCTTAAAGACTTTGATACACAAGCTGGTGTAATAAAAAAAAGTTTCATACTCGACATTTATTGATCATAACTCCTAGACGAATATTGCTTGCAATACCCTGTGGGGTAAGTGCATTTACTCATGATTCCTGAGTGATTCTCGGAATTTTACACGAGTAAACTTGATCCGTACACCCAAATGCTTGAACGTGAGTGATAGTGTACACTGTACCTTATTCTTGATTTGCGGGTTGTGTAAAAACTCCGCTGAGTAAAATGTAGCCACAAATATATGTTCTCTGCTACTTGTATCCATCACAAGTTTTACTTAAGTCGTAAGTTCAAATGCAGCAAACGTTTTATCAAACATCAAAATGTATTAGGCATTCACATTCCGGTAATTTTATAGACGTTTTAATGTTACATGAAGGGGAATAAATGTGTTTTGCAATTGAGGTAGGAAAGACCCATGCTGTGATCATCACCACACATATATGAGCTCGTCTGTTTGTTTGTTTGTTTTACTGATGATCACGCCGGTCATTCACAGCTTGGTGGCTGCGTGAGTATGTCGTCGGGAATGTACATTAGGTCCATTACAATATTGTCCAGTGCAAGCATGGACCCTATGGTCTATGGCGCAAGATACTTTCAGTGTGCACGCAGATCTAATTTATTCTCTTCTCGGAGAGAGAAACGACGCTAAAACATACTTGCAAAATGGTCAATACGCTACCGCCGGTTTTGTTTTTCTTACTCATACCATTGCGCTGCAGGGAATCGCATTTTTTCTACGTAAATCTATCACTACTAAACGGGCCGATGCTGTCTGTTATAATGGCTGCTGAGTTTACAAGGCGTCCGTCTGCAAGGAGTCGCGAGCACTTCTACAGTAGCTTCACGGGGTAACGTTGCCCGATACAGCAGTGGAAGTCCAAAAATTGACTGCCATTTAGCTGCCGAAGTTGAAAAAAGTACAGCAATCAAAGTTCTGAGCACCTTACTCCAGGAAAATGACACTGACTATTCAAATTATGTCAGGAAATAACACCTTGCAATGCATATCAGAGCTGAGGTTCGAACTTGTTTTGGGATCATATCGAAAGAGGAGAAATATAAACATAAGCCTCAGTCTGCTATCTGCTATCAAACCACGGACTTGCCTGCACTAGGTCTAACTGCATCAGGATTTTAAAATGCATTACACTATGCATCGCCGTCGGTCCATAAATTGGACAAATTATTAGGCGGAGATTTTATCCACACGAACATCCGGTTTTCATTAAAATCACTGATGCTTAGAAATCGATACACCCAATAACAATGATTTAAATTTATTCATGCGTCTTTCAAAGATGAAAATCATTCTTTTTAACGTAAATTCGTCTATCATACAAATAAAGCACATGATTGCCATCTGCATAAAGACCAAAAAAAAATTCTGGTAAAAATTATGTATGAGAGGCATGTTATAAATCATTATAACCAAAACCAGGGACCATGTCCCTCTAGGCAGGTGACCATTTGCGCTCCTTCCGTTGAGCAAAATGACACAATCTCTATCTCTTATTTGGGTTATAACATATGGTACTCATGCAATAGTAATTGTTTTGAAAAAGTTTGTCACATTGAAACTATTCCATTAAAATTTCATTCTTGTCATTGAAAATTTACCGTAGCATGATGTGCATATGGACGTCATGATACGACTAAATACAGCCATTGTAAGGACATTTTTATGATTTTTTGTTTCATATCCGGAGCTGTTTGCCAGACATGCCTGCCCAGATATATTTCAATGATCAGTCTTGGTTAATTGCCGTTGGCTACGGAATCTTTTGGTAGTCGATGCATTCATCGTTTTTAGAAGTAGATGTGAACATAAGTCTCTGTGTGTAATCACAAGTCTGATGTCGTAATAAATACCAATAACTTTGAAATGTTTCAGTGATTTTAGCGTTAAGTGCCTTTAGTGCCATTGGATTGAAAGAAAACATATGGATGGCCTAGCGTTGTATGTTTTGAATTCTCTGTAAGACATTTGCAATGAAAGAACTAATGGGAAAGGCGCAGGAACTGTCATTCTGTAAAGATACCCTCTGTCAGTCGATGCACTTTTACCCTTTGGTAATGTTAATGAGCTAGCAGATGCATCATTACATCAGTTAATCAGTTATAAGCGAATATGGAACAGAACAAAACCCAAACCATGAAACGGCGACGAGAGTAATTTGTGTCCCTATCGAACTTCTGATTCTTCAGTGTGATTTTGAAAATAGCACAAATCAAACTTGCAAGAAATACCAATTTCTCAGATTTCAAGTCTCTCTCTCTCTCTCTCTCTCTCTCTCTCTCTCTCTCTCTCTCTCTCTCTCTCTCTCTCTCTCTCTCTCTCTCTCTCTCTCTCTCTCTCTCTCTCTCTCTCTCTCTCAACACATACAAGTATCTTCTTTGGTGTACAGTGCTCGATGCCGATTGGCAGAACAGTAAGTTCAATTTAACTGAATAAATTTAAGATACAAGGCTGCACGTAGATGTACACAGTTTAATTGAAATGGCATTGTTGAATTGTGTAAACCTTCATCCGGTGGCAATAATGAACAAATGAATTGCTGTCCTTTGCGAGATTTCGTGCCATACCGAGTTCACGTGCACATTTACTCTAAGTCACTTTAGGCACTGCTGTATTCTTTCAGATAGTGTAAACCAAAGCTGTCTTAATATAACAGGTCTTGTATACTTTCATCAAAGCTCTTATCAAAGTTCAGTTCCAAGTTTTCATGTAAACGGTAACTTTACAAGGGGCATTGCTAGGCACCCTAGGATTTCAATAGGCGCGCATCCGTGACGCTGGTCGTAAGGCATCTAGATTTTCGCACAATCACTCGGTATTAATTTATTTTTGCTAATATGGCCAACCTCAAATTGACCTTAAAGGGCTTATAATTCTGCGCACCGTATCAGGTGAGAGAGTTTACCGGGGTAAGCAAATAGATTTGTATAGCTCGCTTTATCAGACCCTCCGGTGAATTTAATTGACCTGAAGGACACGGCACATCGCAGCTGCCAAGCTGGAATAAAAAAAAACTTCGCTAATTCGCGCGGCAAATATTCTACTTTAACTTGAAAGACGAAGTATAAATCGATTGCACAGTAACTATTGAAACGGTCATGATTAATTTCATTAAGTATCGCGTCAGTAGACCTAAGTTCGGTCACATGTAAATGCATTTTAGAGTGTTTTATTACCTATCAAGTATCTTAATCCACCGTACTTCGCTCTCTTGTGAGTAACAACTCACTGAATTTTACTCACTGTGTATTTAAAGTGTATCTCCGAAGGATCTCTTCCAGTCGTTCCCAGAAACTGTTCGTCGACGAGGCTACTTGTGCCGTCGCTCAGCAAGTAGTCTTGCACTAGAAATGACTATACCGCCAAAGAAATCGGTATTGAAAGAAAGGGCGACGTAAGAAGCTGGTTTTATTAACAAAATGGAGAGTCCTCGACTTCGTCAGAACGGGTAAACTGTATTACGACATGCGCTAACGTTTACGGTTATAGTGATGACGTCAAAAAAAAGTCGGACGGTAGATTTCAACCTCTGAAGAGCCTCCACTATTGAAATTAAATGTACCAAATACTTGATTCATGTTACGCAGTCTTTACCAATCAACTAAACTCGTAAATGTGGAATCGGCATACGGTCTTTGATGTAAATACTTTCAATAACCTTGCTTTACTTTCACAATTTATTCTGAGTTCTGAGTTAGCGTATTGACTATTGTCCAAGTATGTTTTATTTGACGACAGCTTCCTTTTTGGCCAAAAAGAACTTAAACTCTAACCGTCTAGCTCGGGGATAGATATTCGGACTCTCAAACTTTTACAATACTTGTTGGGGTTCATTCAATATCTTTTGGCTTAAATCCAGTTTTCACCACTATTTGGCGAAAATTGAAAAATTCAGTTCTCCCCAGTGGAGATAACATAGGAGTGGCGTCCATTTCAAATACCAAGAGACGAGAAATGTTCGGAATTTTCTGTCACTGTACAAAATTCTGCACAATGACACCTGATATTTGTTCTTGATTTCGAAGGAGAATTTATTAAAGCTACCTTACCAAGCTTACGGGGAGATTTACCAAAAGTTTAAGTCTTTCGATTTCGAGGCGCTGTCTACCTTAATTAGCTTCATTATCAGTTACAGCAAGACGATTTCTATCATTGGATGTGACGTGGGTTTTCTCTTTGATTGATCACAGTCCATCCAGACTTGATCAAGTCGACCTTTAACGTTTGTCCTTTTCACCGACTTTCTAAGTACGATTTACCGTTTGCTGTTTTACGGCATTGATCTCTTTCACTGATATATGCTACTTTTGTCTGGGCTTTGATAATCATTTCGATCATCTCTTCACAAGCAATCTCTTCGCCAATTCCACAATTTACACTGTACCTCTCCCTCCTGCACTCCAGTGTATAAGACAATAGTTGCCCATGTCACAGCTGAGAAGAAATATAACACATCGGATGCCTAAGTGTGCAAAGTTTTTCTCTTTTTCTCTTCTCATTCATTCAGTATCTATCAACATGTCAAACAATATAAGTAGTATCTCGTATCAAACAAAGCTTATGAAAAATGGCCGACTTTGTCCCTCTAAGCAGTCACTCACGTACGCGTTTTGCTGAATATCACCTTTATGAATACAATTAACATCGATCGATTATTTTAGATACAATATGTCATCAAGCATGGATGAGGTGACGATTGGAGTGATCCAGGGACATGGTGCACAATATAAGCAGTCAGCATGTACAAGTATTGGTATCGCCACATGGGTTGTTTATAGTGTAACCACGGACAGACATCAATTACACTCTAAAGAAAATACTTTGACGAAAGTTTATTTCATTGCTAGTCTTATCAGTATTTTCGCTATGTCAGGATGAAAAGGGTCACACAAATTATGTCAGGTCACGTTCTCTGTTCTGATCTGAGATTTGTCGACCACTGCTACTCTGGCACATTTGAGGATTCTGACCCCAATAACTGGAGTTAAAAAAAGAAAGCTATCGAACCACTTCGAAGGGGAAGATCAAATGAGCACCACATTGATGAGCGAATCCTTTTAAAATTAGGCCCTGAAACTGAACGCGCGTTGGCATACTGAGTAGAAAGCAATTTTGTCTGTCGCTAGTTAAGCTATGTGGATAACTTAAATGGGAGAAGGGAAATATTTGTATGTGAGCATGGATGCTAAAGCAAACACATGAAGGAAACAGGCAGACGTAAGGGAACGAGCACAATTAACGGCGGGGGGGGGGGCTGGAAGAGAAAATATGTGGTGCAAAAATTTTTACAGGCCCCCCCCTAACACCAGCAAAAAATTTAGTGGCCCCCCCATCACCGGCAACAAAATTTTTGTGGCCCCCCCCCCCCCGAAAAAAAGAAAGATTACATGGGTACAAAGTTGTACACATATATATAATCCTTATAACTTTTAATATATGCTTTAGTGAAAACAACATTCTTGCATTCTTGAAATAAATAATAAACAAATAAATATATAAATAATAAACAAAATAACATATGTTCAAGCTTTACTACTTGTAACACCTACAGCTAGCTTATAGAACAGGAATGCCTGTCAGTACCATGTGAAATTAGCATTCACATGGCTAGTTGGCATGGCTAACTGTATGTGCATAGGGAATAGGCAGTTAGGCAGTACACATTCATTTCAGCTAGCCATTCACATAAATGTGAACGAATGGTTATTTTGAATAACGAATGGTTATTTGAACTGTTCACATGTATGTGAACGAACGGTTATTTTGAATGCACATATGAATGACAGGGTCATCCTGGCAGAAAAAGAGCACCATGAAAAGTACTGATTTGACACCAGATTTTACTTTTATTGATGTTGCTGTTACGAATTTGGTAAACATTGTTACATTTGCATGTTGCAAGGTGTAAGCAAATATCAAATAAGTGAAATCAAATTCCAGTGAAATCAAGTACTTTTTACACAGGCTCTTTTAGTGTACATGTATTATATGATACAATTGGTTAGAGATGTAATTTAACCATATTTGGCCTAAAACTAAGACAGGCCAAACAGAGTTAAAAGCAACTCAGACTCACCTGATCACAGCAAACACAAGCAGACTCACCTTTCCAAACGTTCAAAATAAAAAGCACAAAATAGGCCTATATCTGTAAGTCTGATGACCAATTTAATAAATTTTTGGCTTCAACAAATTTCATAGACACAGTGAAAAGTGATTTAGTCAAAGATTAGTTTTTAAAAGAGTTCATTTAACTCTGGCCAAGTCTCGTCTTTCATGTCCTATTTTGTTTTGAAATTTGATATTGAAGACTTCTTTAGGTAGGTCATGATTATTCTTGCCGAATTTTTCTTGGGCCTTGGCTGATATGCACACTGAAATGAAACAGAAAGAAGAGAATGAACTTAGCAACATTTATTAAGACAACAAATTTACAATACAGTTTCAGAACATGTGTGTGATTTGTTACATACACATAGAGGAATTTTTTACATGCATCTTTGCGAGTGCAAAATTAACACATTAAAAGTGTAACATATCTAGAAATGTATTGGGCTTGTGTAAGTTGTATTGACTTGACTAGTTGTTGCCACTGGCCCTCAAGCTCAGGTTAAAAATGTCGGGCCATATACAAAGCCAAGCTTCCCAGGGAAACATCGATGTGCAGAGAAAAGCCTCTCTATAAGGCATACTAATTTCGTAATTGCCCTTTATAAATATGCATTTCAAATACTTACCGGATCAATGGAAAATTATCGTCCACGGCGACTTGCTATCTCGGTCACTGCATCCAACAATGTCGCGGGGAAATGTCCACCGAAACATACATAGACCTAACTCACTTGCTGTTTTGACTAAAAATGTGTCGTCACTGGGGAAGAAATGACTGAGAAATCAGCCATAATTCGTAAGATTCAGCTGGAGATTTGAACAGCCGTTAATACTTGAAAAAACTATGCGTTATCTCATTTGAGAGATGCAACGCATAATGTGTCCGATAACGATCGCGTGGGAACACAAAGCATTGGTCAAATTCGAAAGGTCAAGGGTCGTGACCGTCGCAAAATTTTGACATTTCAAGTACGCGTAAACTGTTCTTTTAGATTTTTCTAATAAGCAAAAATGACTTTATATGAAGAGATCAGTTAAAATACGGAAGTCCAGCACACTAAGCCAGCACACTAAGTGAACCCCGTTGCAATACTGATCAGCCTTGTTAAATTCCAGCATACTCATTTACGGGACCTTACGTTCATACCCTGTTGCGTGCCGTCCACTCTCGGAAACGCAACTCTTTCCAAAGTCACGACATCATACATCGTCAGAACCGTTAGTCGATCCGGCTCGATTTTTGAACGGTTTGGGGATGAACAGTACCTGTACTGCGTTTCCATTAAGTTTTATGTAAGTTGTGATCGCGAAAGTTTTACAATGGCAGATGCAGAACCGTCGCAAGTGTGTTCGTCGTTGTGTGATGATCTGACAAAATTTATTGACAGATCCAACCATGTGAGTACCTTTCAATAGAATGCAGGTTCCGATCATATTGAATATTTAGCGGTGAACATGTGTTAATTATTTCACATTTTGAAAATAAAAATAAACGATGTTTAAAATTTGATCTGTGCTGATTTATCTAATTTAATTTACTACTCACAGACGTTCGCAGCCATCTGCATTACTCCCCTCTTGTCATATTCATTGGTTTATGCTGAAAATCCTGGTCTCTTTTTTTGAATGGAGATGAATTAAATTAATTCTAACTATATTTAAGGGATAGTCTGTAACTTCATAATTTTGGCAGAAATTTTGTTCTTCGTACATCGACTACAGGTTTTTCTCTCTTTTCAAAATCATGTTACCAGTATTGCAAATGTTATTCTATTTTCTAAAACACGTTCAAATGTCCAGTGTTCACAACCTGTATTATGTAAAGTCAGCATTGTTATTGTTGGTAAACACATTTTGGTCTGGACTAAACTTTAATTGAACACAATAACACGTGGACTTTTATAATATACATGCACACAAAGTGTATGTTGGTTGTATTGATAATATCAACGAGCTAATTCAACTTAAATTTGTGAACCAATAAAGTAATACATAACAAAAATATTAACAAAATCAAAAACTTACAGCTTTACACTGTCACTTTAAAATGGCAAACCGTTGCTTCTGTATCCACAAATATTTAAGTCTGAGAACAATTTAACTGGTAACCAGTGCATGTGACCCATGTGACATTTCTATTGTGCAAACATGAGTAATTTCACCTGAAAAACTTAACTCAAGTAAAAACAACTCTACACATGAGTGCTGCCTAATTTATTTAAATTAAATAGACAATAGGGATATGAAAACATGAGAATTGACAAACAAGTCAGTCCTTGGAGTTTATTAATGCATGTCTAAATTTTTACTGCCACATGTGTAAGCTACCATTCAATCCATTGACAATCTTCCCTTCTGTCATGAATTCAATAGGACTGCTAATGAATGGTTACTTCACATGGCTGAGCCTGATTTCACATGCATAGCTTGTGATGAATGTTCAAATTTTAACATGTCGTATTTCCAATACTGGCATGTGGCAGGTTGGGCTGCTATGGACTGCCTATTTTCCCTCAAATAGCCATGCCACCTGTTCCACACAGTTATGTGGACTGGCTAATAGGCAGTTCAGTATTGTAAGGGAATATACTTGTCAGTATTGTGTTGTGCTATTTTAATCATAATATTGCTGATTTTACACAGAACAACTGCATTGTGAGGTTCAAGACTTGGTATTTCATCACGCTACAAGAAGTTTAACAAGGAACTCCAACTTCAACAAGGAACAAAAATGCTGAAAAATATTCTCTGTCTGTCATGGTGTAAAAAATTTTGGTGGCCCACCCCTTACCTTCCTTGGAATTTTCATGGCCCACCCCAAGAACACTCATTTTTTTTCTTTGCCCCCCCATTTTCTCTTCCGTCCCCCCCCCCCGCCGTTAATTGTGCTCGGTCCTAAAGTCCCCAAACAGCTAGAAGTGTCCAAGCGAGACTAGCAAGTGTCACTGATGGTGTTTCCAAATGTTAATAAACTCCGCAAAGTCATCCGTGAAAAAGCCGAAGAATTTAATCCATAATTATTCAGAAATAATATCATATACGGGCTGAACTCGCTAAGCTAAATGACGTGTGGATGAAGCAGATGTACACGTGAAAATTTACCATTGAGCTTTTCCCGGCGGCCAAACATTGCGCAATAATACTTTTTTTTTTACTTGTAAAGATTATACGAGAGGATTTCGATATGTTTTGCCTGATTTTCAGAAAATAACAAATAAAAGCTATAAAGCGTTCCAACTTGGGTATTCTTTCTGGAAGAGCTGTAGCTATTATGTCAGTACGGCTGTTGACTGGCAGGACGTCGACGCCCTTCTATATGTGATTGCTAGACTGGCCTGCACGTCGACTTTGATCGTCTTCAGATGCAGTTTTCTAGTATTTTGATTTTCTATGCGGTATTATCAAAGTACGTACGCGTCCTCTAAATCATTAATCTTTCACTGGTCGATGCTTGAGAACGTTATGTGTGGCGACGTCGGCGTCGTTGAGGCACCCTCGAGGCAGGGCCGCTGAGCGAGGATATTGATAAACAGAATAGTATTAGTAATGGTATAAATCAATATTGTTTACGGGGAAAAATTGCATTCATCGATAATTGCCTCTGCGGGTATCACTGAGCTTGCGTTTGCGAAGATTGGAATTGATAAAGTAAATTTCAATACAATACATCTGACAATGGTTCCAGAGTTCTCAGATAACTTGGATATCGTCTGTCATGATTTGCCACACATGTATGAGTTTTATAGCAAGAAATTGCGGCTCGTGATGCGGCGTCAATGGTATCGTGTCTATACGATACGAGCCAAATCATGTATACGCATACCTATTACTAGTATATGCCTCAATTAAAAAAATCTACATGGTTTGATCGACGAAGTTTTATTCTGGGTCGTGTTTTAGCATTAATAAAGGTTATTACCTCTGCCGATCTAACCTTGTAACAGAATAGAGTGGGGTTCACTCTGTTGATAGACACTGCCTTATTTTCAATATGCTTTGAATCTCTCTCACATTTTCTGGTAAATTCAAGTTAATCCCACTTATATCCAGGGATGTCGATAATCATGATGATGGCCATCATTAGGGTAGCAACGGGGGATGTCATAGAGATTAGGACGATCACCATGGCGATTGTCATGTGGAACCTGTTGTTATTATCATTGTCATCAACATCAGCAGCAGCAGTATAGTATCACCACCGACAACATTACCGTCATTGCATGTTTTCTGCACGAGACGAAACCCAGTCGCTGATCAGTCAAGGAGCACTTTGTCGCTTCTCGGGGCTAGTTTCTGTCGTGATTTCGGTACACTCGATTATTTGGTAGTCCGTTTTCCGCGACAATGCCGCCCTATAGTCTCGGTAACTTATCGTTCAGGGTATTTTTAAAAAATCATGCGCTCCCAAAATGAAAGCAGTCAGTACTAATTTCAATGTATAATTGCATTTTGAATTCATCACAGTGTATCTAGATTGGGTGCGAGAAGAATGCCTCGTCTATACGCTGTTGAGGCCGGTGTTCCGACTCAGAGGGCGGTGTTCTTATTCACAATTCACAGTTTGTTACAGCTTCGACACACTTGCCGAACTCTGAAACTGATTCAGTTTGGGACAACAGCGCCACGTTGAGACTTGCCAGGAAATAAATAGGCAATGCTGACGTAATTTCATGGCAAGAAACAGACGACAATTGGTACCTTTTTACTTTAATTGATGGGCAAATTAAAATAACATGCTCCGCGAAATAACGCTTACCAACATGCTGGCACCAGATTACTGTCATTTCCAATTAACCATGTTAATAATCACTTACAATTTGAATCGCTGGGAAACGTCTAAAATAAAAAACGTTGAAACCAAATTTTATGGAAACTTGCTTGTATTGGATATAAATCATTTGTTTTCGCTCTGAAAATCCACATATCACATTCTTAAACTCAACTGAAGAATTAGATTGACCAAAGTCGGGAAAGATTTCTTTCTTTCTTTCTTTCTCTCTTTTCAGTAATAAGAATTTAATTCATAAAGTTAAATGGCAGCAGGTGCAGCAAGTCTACGTCATTGATGCTGGTTTACTACTACCCTGGATATAAAGCTGTGATAGTGTGATTCGAATTCAAGATCATATCTGGTTGGTGATAAATGCCAACACATTTGTCTTAATACCGTAATAATTTACAACGTGTTGGATTTATTACAGTGTCAAGATATTGACGATGCCAAACTCCACATACGCGTATTATCGACGAACCTTACACTTGACATTGTCAGCTGTTTTTACATTTGTTGTATGATTCTCTATGAATATTAAGGGAGCCCTTCTATTTATCAGAATATCGTAATTATAGGACGAAGATGCATTCTATATAAGTGGTCTTTTTATAGTAATTCAATGACTTCGGTCCATTACACTACGTATCGTGCGAGCCAAGAATATTCTCTGTCTTTAACTTTGCACAAAAACGACAAAAAGTTACTCGCGCTTTTTTGTTTGAAGTTTTGACCCACAATATAGAGTTTATCAAAGGCGGACCAGACGTTATTAATGTTATCGAGTTTTTCTCACTGCTTTCTCTATCAGTTCCTCTCCTTTTCTTCATGCTCTGACTAATCGGAGTAAATAAAATAAATGATTATAAAACCTAACCTAGCCTTTTGACTCTTATTTTACACCCCATTACAAGGACGTTTACTCATATACACGTCTTGTAATTAATTAGTCAACACAACTAATTATGCTAATCCGTGGACTTATCAGGGATTTTGTTGGTTGATCTACATTGCGAAAGATAGGAAAAGTTACGTCTCTACTTTTCACCGTCACTTGTCCATCGATACGGGTCATCGCGGAAAATTCTGTTATTAGCAGCTAAGTCATGTTTTATTTCTAAATCATGTTATCAACTAACCATGCTTGATCTCAGTGGATTTTCAAGTCAGAATTACATTTTCTGGGATGTTGCAAGCGAAAGTTAACCCATGTGTAATCCCCACTTTGTATTCCTCGGCTAGACCAAAAGTTAAAATGTTTTGAGAGTTTTTGTTTTACAAACACAATACTCAGCAGCTGACTTTTGTTTTGCGAAATTTTACAAGTTGAGGTGATTTTGGTTGTATTGAGAATCAAACTTGTCAACCTGACGGGTAAACTTTCTGGAGAATGTATTTTATAGTTTGCCCCGGCACACTCATTTCCATCAAGCTACGGATGAATTGCTATGAGCTACAACGGCAGTGAAAGAGTTAATTCAAGAAAAACTAAAGGTCACCTGGAATCGAAAGACAGCTTGCGAAAAAAGGTCAGGCTAAATTTCTCTCGAAAGCTGTTGCAAGTGCGCCACCATATGGTAGAAAAATCTTCCCCTTCAACCTACATGTGCTTTTCTCTGTTTACCTACCTTATACATGTACAAGTTATCATCCTGGAGATCTCTCTTGCAGTTCACCGATCTTTGTCTGCCTTTGTTCTTCAGATAATATTCATTGAAGCGCTGTTTGTTCTTTGTGTCTCTCACATTCGCCTAGTTGTCTCCGTCTTTTACACCCACCTTGGTTTCCGTTTGAATATCTCCTATATATATTCTATATCCATAGTATCATCTGTCCGCGTTTCTCTGCCTGTCTGTTTGTCTGTCTGTCTGTCTGTCTCTGTGTCTGTCTCTGTCTGTCTCTGTCTGTCTCAGTCTGCCTGTCCCCCCCCTCTCTCTCTCTCTCTCTCTCTCTCTCTCTCTCTCTCTCTCTCTCTCTCTCTCTCTCTCTCTCTCTCCTCTCTCTCTCTCTCTCTCTCTCTCTCCTCTCTCTCTCTCTCTCTCCTCTCTCTCTCTCTCTCTCTCTCTCTCTCTCTCTCAATATTGGATTTCAGTAGGTCTCATTATACATTCCTATATTTGCTGCATCGACATCGATAATATTGGCATGTAATTTGCCAATTCATTATTGTCAATGAACTTCTTTCCTCTACTTTATGGTTACATATTTGTGATTGATTGCCTTGGGTTGACCAAAAAAACAAGAAGTAGAAGTGAGACAAGTTTGAGGGCGTGCTGTTACTGGCAGACCTTGTAGAACGATCTGCTCACCTGCACTAACGTGAGAGCGTTTAACTATTGTAGCCTAGGTTGGAGATTCAACTGCTTCCTATTTGTCTCTGAACATTAATGAACAGTTTAAAACGTGCATCGCGGACAGATATCGGACTCTCAAATTTTTACAATTGTTTTCTGATTTACCACTTGTAGGGCTGCTCACTTTGACGCTCTTTGCCTGAGAAAAATTTTCACCGTTTTAAATTTTAGTTTTCCCCCATAAAGTTAACACATTTAACACATTTAAATTTCAAATATCGGTGATAATTAGGTAGCTTTTGCTCCACTACCAAACTTTGCACGGCGACCCTAGAATTGTGTCATTGATTTAGTGAAAGAATGGTTGAAAGTTTCATTGAGGAAAGTTTGGGCAAAAGTTTAAGTTTTCACTTTCGAGGCACATGCTACCTTATTACACTACTCTTTTGCCATTTTTAATAACCCTGATGGCCTGCAGGAATCCAACAAACTCAGCAGGCGGCTCCTTCTCAGTGTAAACTGATATGTCTATACTAGAACAAGCCATTTCGACTGACACCCAGTTCATTGGGGTTTTAAAAGGGAGGATAAATATTGAAGAGTGTAAAACACAAATTATTTGTAGTTATAATTCAAATACCAAAGGAAAGACTTACCACAAAATAACTACAATATATTATATTTTAGACAGTATTTACTACAGTATTTTATTCCCCCTTTCAAAACTTTCCAGTATAGGCATATCAGTTTACTCAGCGGAGGAACTGCCTGCTGACATCGGTGGATTCCTTATCAATCTTCAGACAATAAAACATACTCTTATTTAGGTAAATGCCATATCATATAGCAAACTGCTCAGCTAAGTTGCCTGGGAATTACCTAATTTGGTGTGCCAATTACTCAGACGTCTGCTGTGTATGAGAAAAACACATTGTAGTGACCTACAATCCCCCAAATCGGTTGAGTACAATTTAAGAATTCTTTAATGCATTTGTTTTTACATCATAGATAGCATCTTTTTACATCAATTGTGGCTCATGTATTACAGTTCCTTTTTAACATGCCCTTGATCTGATACCTTTAATAACAGACAGAAGTTTCGCGTCTACCGTCTGCGCTTTGATATGATCTATGAGTGCGAGATAATTGAAAGCAAATCTTTCTACATTTTTACAATGTATAGAGATCTTCTTTTAATAAGTATTTTTAAAGACGGCTGCTTGTTTCAGACTAGCAGGAACTCACTGATAATTTCTACGATGTCAACTAAACTTTAAGCGATTTCAAGTAAGTTTTAAAACGTCCCGATTGTGTAAACGGCGATTTGTTATTGTCTCTGTAGTGTAACTTCTAAAACAAGATGACATGTACAGTATTTTGGAGAGCATGGCCAGTATGTTATTGTTTAAAACACTTTATGTCGGGACTTTATGACAGAGTTGCACTTTTCATCATAACAACAGCCATTACGCACGGACACAGTGCAAACTATTAATTCCCACAATTCCTTGCTCCTCGATCACACCCTGTGCAAGCAATGTAAGCGTTTTCCATCGCTGGTACTTCCAACCTTCTCGAAAAGCTCAAAATCTTCATCAGAGTGTAGAACTCATCGCTGCCGTCCTTTTCACAAGAAAATTTTTCTTTCACTTTTCCCACTTTCCGTTCAGCAGGTTACGTGACACAATTAACTGTAAGTTTACATTGTTTCCGTGCATTTTTAAACTGTTTTTATTTGTTAAAATGCATTCCGTCGCTCGCCTCCCTGATTCATATTGAAGTGCGCACACTTGTAAATATCCTACATCAATGCAATGCCGAATGTTATTGCTTACAACAGATTTCTGATTCGGACTTAGCGTTGACTTCTTAAGGTAGAACGTGCCTCGGGGGCAGATATTCGAACTCTCAAATTTTTACATTTCTTTGCTGCTATGCCACTTGTGGGGATTCATTTTAAAGCTCTTGGTATAAGAAGACTTTTCACCGGCTTAGTTTTTTGAAATTCGAAAATTGTATTTTTCTCCATAGAGTTAACGCAGGGACGCAGCCATTTTGAATTTTAAATATTGGTAAATCTTGGGTTATTTGTTTCTCTAGTTCCAAAATTTGCACGGTGACCCCTGATTTTTATTCTTGATTTTGACAGAAAATGGTTAAAAGATTCCTTAGGGAAAGTTTGAGCAAAAGTATAAGTCTTTCACTCTCGAGCTAAGCGTATATTACCTTAACAAAACAATTTTACATGTACATTGAATTGAGTTAACAGGGCTAACGATTTGCATTTCAAGAAACTTTAGGGAGAAGAATAAAAGGACAAAATAACGAAATATCGTCTAAAATTACCGCAGTCGCCTCTCTAGCCCGGTTTACCTTCTTCCCACTTATTCAGTTTTGTTTCAGAGGATTTCTTATACGAGACCTATAAATTACTGTCAACGTAAAGCTGTGTCCATCATACTCTTTCCTCTCCCTCTGGCATTGTGTTTTCTTTGGCCATCTGTGTTTGATTTAAGAGCGTCGGATGATCTTGCTCATGGGATGCTTGATGATAGAGGCCTCAAATGACACCACACAAAAATACATTGATAAAGGTCAATCATAGGATTAGGCTTATTTCTGTGGTCATTAACGCACGTTTTGATTTTAGGTGTTTTTAGTTGTTTTTTGTTGTGCTTTTTTGTGCCGACAAGGCTTTTTGAACTTGACTAACCAAGACGTAGATGAGATGTAACGTGTTCAGACTAAATGATATAACTTCAGAGACATATTGCCTTTTGAATATTGAATGAAGGCTATTTGACGGTATGATTTTTTCAAAATAAATTGAACGACCCCTTCCCCGAGTGATACATATAGAAACATGAGATCACATTTCAAGATCGGTACGATGTACCTCATTTCACGAAAGCAAGACGGATGCATGTAAAGAATCCACTTTACATGATAAAGAATTCCTAAGCCTTAGTGCTGAAGTTCACTTCGAGGAAAGACCTCCCGACTCTCTATATCTCTCCGTACGGTTGACTAATATTTCCTTTTGACGGTGTATCTAACTATCGGGTATTATGCTCTTTGTGTAATCCACCCACATCATGCTTAGCTTTCAGATCACGGCGCATTATCATTGATTTGGAAACCCATTACATGGAAACGATTAAGGACATGATGAAAAACGCTGTGATTTCTCTCTTTTTGAATTTTCTTTTTCCTGGGTCTTCGAAAGATGAGGAGGGGATTTTCCACAGAAATTTGCACTCTTGCTCTCTTGCGCTGTCTCCTATTTAATGAGTGTGACCGTTCCATTGAATCTATGCAGTTTGCCATGCATTTACACATTTTGTATCTGTATGTATGTATGTATGTAT
Organism: Ptychodera flava; assembly: GCF_041260155.1. Classification (NCBI taxonomy): domain Eukaryota; kingdom Metazoa; phylum Hemichordata; class Enteropneusta; family Ptychoderidae; genus Ptychodera; species Ptychodera flava. The sequence continues at coordinate 22,339,322 of NC_091933.1, read as the reverse complement.
GTATGTATGTATGTATGTATGTATGTATGTATGTATGTATGTATGTATGTATGTATGTATGTATGCATGCATGTGTGTGTGAGTGTGTGCGTGCATGCATGCATGCATGCATGCATGCATGTATGTATGTATGTATGTATGTATGCATGCATGCATGCATGCATGCATGTATGTATGTGTGTGTGTGTGTGTGTGTGTGTGTATGTATGCATGTATGCATGCATGCATGTGTGTATGTATGCATGTAAGTATGTGTGACAAGTGGCGACTGCGTTCATCGCATTTGCGTATATATATATTGCACATACCGTATTTCTCTGTGCTAAGGACAACTGCTGTTCACGTCAGTAGTGAGTGAAGCAGCGATTACAGCTAGTCTATCAGTTCGGCATATGTGTCCTTGTAGTGTCAATTTACAGCTACGGTACTTTGATAATGCTTCACCTTAAAGATTGCACCACTGTCAAGACTAATTCGATCTACTCATATTTCACGGTACTAATAAATTGTCCAACGCTAAAGGAGATGGTCGCTTGCGGGCGTTCCTTGTGTCCTGCGCCCCCATCCACTGAGAATTGAGAGGAAACAATTAGTTTGTGACGTCTTACTGCAGGGGACTGTGTAAAATGTAAAATGTGAGAACCTTTTCCACGAAAAGCAACTTAACACGTCAGTAAAAAGAAAGGAAACTCAAAATTAGTAAAATATTAGCGAAATTTACCTAGCTGTGCTTTCATCAAATGATGGGGACCGTCCGTCACGTTGGCTTACACATTTTGCGAACAAAATAATTCGTTTTGTCGTGTTGAAACAAAGCCTTGTTAAATTTCGGGCCACAGGGATTGAAAGAGGCGATACTTCTGTCACCATGGTCTGTAGCTATCACCATACGCTATTTTACAATATTTATCTAAAATCATTTTTGACGTCTTCATGAGCTTGATCCTTTCCCCTCTGCTGCTAAATTTAACAATTAACACACTTCACTGCTTGCTCCGCCCACGAAGCTATCATTTCTTTCAGTGTTCTATTAAAGTTTGATTTGCTCAATTTCTATACAGAACATTGCTGGTTACATCTAACCGTGCGGTGTCAATTTCCCCCTTTAACTTGACGGAGTCAGCCGTCGGTTTACTCATGCATTTATTTATCATTCATTTATTTGATCATTTAAAGCACATTCCGTGAAAACTGTAACCTTACTCACGCTGTGATTGATAACGACCATAAGTGGATTCAAGACCCATATTTTGGACTTGGCCACTCTGATCATGCAGAACGTTTTGCAGTGAAATAGCCAGAGAGCGCAAAGGGTACATTAGCTTCAATAACTCACTAATTTCCATAGGGAGTACTTTTATGTGATCACGTGAGTAGGTTTGCTTTTCCGTGACATTTATTTACAGACTTGCGTATCCCTTGGGTTCAACGCAGTTGGCTTTGAAAGGAAGTTCTCCCATAGCATCGAAAAATGAAAGAATTGACCCAGCCAAGGAACGTGTCCGTTCATCCCTTACTGTAACCACTGTGTCTCACAAATACATATGATAATTAGCTTGTCTATTTCAATATTATTGTTTTTCTCCAGAGATAATCTTTCTACATATTGCTTTACATCAAAGTTCTATCATGACTAACCTATGACTTTAATTTAAAAACTAACAATGCTCTTGAGGTTTTCCCTTTAATTCCACTTGTAAAAATAAATCAGCCGTTCCCACAGCTACTTTAGTGTCTGTATTGGCTCGCTCGCTCGCTCATTTTAATCCCTGTAACGGGTCTGCCTCTTGATATTCGAACTTATCTCAAAAATTGGTAAAAAACAGTAATTATGATTTTGTTCGTAGATCGAACTTGCTGATCAGTATTTTTAGATCTTCAATTATTGAGCAGGCTGCAATCAAAATTAATATACATCATATTCCAACAGATTCTGCAAATAATGAGTTTATGTTTAATGATGCCATTGTTATTGGCAACTGAACTAAAGGACAAATCACTCTGTCCTTGAACGATTTTTGTCAACTTGCTTAACGCGAGATATTGGGTTTGTTGTTCCTCATCTTAGAGACACGCAGAAAGAGTTGGTGTACTGTACACCTTCTGCCGAGCTTGAAAAAAGTACAGACAATGCATGCGAGTACATAATTTCTTTCGACTCCCAGAAAAGTAATTATGCTAATAGGATTTTTTCCGCTCCATATGGCCAAACTTGACGACCGGTACAACGTTGTTTCACGAAACACCCACTCAACCCACGGTCAAGGTCATTTAAAGTTCATGGTTGATTTTAAAACCCCACTCCGTGACAAAGAAAATATCAAAAACATCGAGCATTATTTGTTCCAGTTCAGTGAAACCCTTATCTGAACATGATGGTCTTTAACCTAATATTCGTTGTGAAAAATCGAAAACAAGGCCGAAAGTGACAGACGAATCCCCGCGGAGTTGTATTCTACCTGGATCCGCTCAACTCAAGTTTCCTATAGAGAATGGAATTTCCTCTATTTGCCAGAATCCCTAAAACCGTATTAAAGATCTCGTGAAACCATAGAGATGAGTTTGTACCTGCAAGTTGCTCTGTCGATCACGTTTTGGTAATTTTCCATCACGCTGATCCCGGCTTACTGTAAGCCACTATATTGCCCATTTTTAGGAACACCTCGATTCTTCCGCTATTGCAACAATAATATAATTGCTTCTTAGAGTCTCCAAATGTCAGTGTATACCTTGGATCTAGTTTCCCTGTTGTTGAATATTTTACGGAATGTTACTTAGCTGTGGCCATTGCGGGGAAAAAGCAAACCAAAACAAAACGGTGCCTTATTTACAGTGCCGAGGATTGCAATTTAAAGTTGTTAACTTTATGAAATCTATATAATGTCTCCAAAGCCCTGCTTATTTAACGGCTAGCAAAAGCGTGGCACCCCAATGATGGCACATCTAAAGAACGTATAAAAACTAATGTATATTCTTTTTATTCTATTTTTGACGGGGGATTTTTTCACCATATAAGACTAGGAAATTAAAACGGATTACCGGTATTTCTTCTAAAGCCTCTCTGTTCAGCAATTAGCACACTTTAAACTTATGAAATGCATGAATCGATTTTTTGTTATAAGTATAAGCGGTACAGTTGTCCACTGTCCTGCCATGGCGTGCATAAAAGAGACGAAGTGTTGTGTTCATGGACAGTAAGTCTGCACGTGCAATCGCCACTTGAAAGAGCAGACTTCATATTAGAGATATTATCTGTATATGTTTTAATATATTGAATGACAGGTGTTTCAATTTTGATAAGGTTGAAAGTGACACTTTTTTCTGAGGCGCTCATTATAATTTAATTTTCACACGCAAACAGTTCAGTTCCACTTGCCATGAAATGCTGGCTGTAGAACAAGAAGCTATCTAAATCAATCAATCAATCTATCTATCTATCTAGCCATCCATCCATCAATCTGTCTATCTATCTATCTATCTATCTATCTATCTATCTATCTATCTATCTATCTATCTATCTATCTATCCATCTCTATCTATCTATCTATCTATCTATCTATCTATCTATCTATCTATCTATCTATCTATCTATCTATCTATCTATCTATCTATCTATCTGTCTGTCTGTCTTTCTATCTATCTATCTCTCTCTCTATCTATCTATCTATCTATCTATCTATCTATCTATCTATCTATCTATCTATCTATCTATCTATCTATCTATCTATCTATCTATCTATCTATCTGTCTGTCTGTCTGTCTGTCTTTCTATCTATCTATCTATCTATCTATCTATCTATCTATCTATCTATCTATCTCTCTCTCTATCTCTCTCTCTATCTGTCTGTCTGTCTGTCTGTCTATCTATCTATCTATCTATCTATCTATCTATCTATCTATCTATCTATCTATCTATCTATCTATCTATCTATCTATCTATCTATCTATCTATCTATCTATCTATCTATCTATCTATCTATCTATCTATCTATCTATCTATCTATCAGTAATGACCAATTAAAGTATTGAACACAATACGATGAGTAACAATAAGCCAATAAAGCCACTGAAGAACGGTAAGCCGATTTCTTTATAGTTTTAGTGACAATTCTGGCTGCTGTGTTTTCGGCATGACGTAAACGCTGTAACTGCGATTAATTCTTCGGCTTGGTTCGATGCGTGTTTTGTCTCTGAACTGAGTGCATGGATATTGAAAAGTACATCACCTGTTGACCGTGTTTAATGCCACGTGCCGTCTGTGACATTTGCAACGGATAGCGAGTGTGTGAGCTATTTTGATACTAAACGTAGCCAGTTTAATGAAAAGTTGTAATCTGACACCGGAGAGGCTTCATATTCCCGGTTCATCTCTTGGCACAAGGAAAATTTGATATCAAAGTTTAACTCACAGCACAACTAAGTACATATACAGAGCATCAGATTAATTAGGTATTATAGGCGAGCTATAGCTATCTGGCTGGATTAATGGATATTTTGGTTGCATGAGCAGATTATTAGCTGCGGGCCTTTGAAAAAGCTGTTTTTTTTTCCCGCTAACCTGATCGACATTTGGGAAAACCGGTTGTCCTACATTTAAGATTCGTGCAAAATAACAACCGTACATCCGGGTTTGTAACTTCAAAGTTAACATATGAAAAATCTTGATATAACAGATAATAATTACCCTGCTCAAGTAAAATAGTTCCTACTCTGATAATTGTCTCTTTATCTATATACTCAGAGTACACCTTCTCTCTGATCTTGGCAAACCGAAAACTACGTTTGTTTGCACCTGTCCATTATACGGGAAACTGCTGTATACCGTATGTCACCTGTCTGGCAAAATAAAATTGACGTGCCCCGGGCATGCGGTTATTTTCTACCCGGCTCTGTTTCTGATATAGTATCTCTTGTCCATGTTTTTCGGAAATGTAAAATATCTCTCTATAGCCTAACCAAATAAAAAGAACGGAACTAAATAACGGCTTTAAGTAGGTACGCACGGTCGCTCTACTCCTGTACTACAAGGGTGCTTCATAGTATATGCGGTAGTCTGACGTACAAGAAGTTTGGTTTTTGCAATTCATTCAACACAAGAAAATTTCAAGACCGCAATTTTCTATTGTTCTTTGCAGTGAAACTTGAAGGACTGGCTCCTCTGTCACTATTGTCCCAGATTTTCTTTCTAATAACCAGATGCGTGTTTACTTTCCTTTAAGGGCCGTGTTATTGGGTGTATTGTCCTCGAGTGTACCAATAATACTTACGTGATGTATACAGCAATGAGCCCGTTAATTTTAGTGACGGTGGATGTGAAAGCATTCGTCAATATTAACATGGTTAAGTACACAATTCTGTGTCCAAGGACATAGTTCCCCTGCACGTAAATAATACGTGAAACGACGAACCAATCAATTCGAAATTGCGTATACACATGGCATGCATTAGTTCCGTCATGGTTAAGTTGACAACTGTTTTATGCATTGAGTAGATGACGCATGGAATGAATCCATCCATCAAGTTGACATGTATGTTATTCTGAAATCAGTGAAGCTCTCTTGCAAAACGGGAAGTAAACTCTAAGGGTAAACAGAATGGTACCGTGCGCATAAATTCACCTGCCAAACGACTTTCAGCAAGATTTGTGTTTCCATTAGCTTGATCAGCTACTTCCAATTAGTAAATTGCATTCCAAGTATCATTAGAATGTTCATCTTAGCTATACAAAAAGTACAAGCGTCAAGTGGCATGCATGCTAAACGGACTCCACAAAGCATGTTATCTCTGTTAAAGTGATCGACGACCTTGCTTTAACCCTTTGAGCGCCAAAGTCTGTTTTTGCCCCTTTATAAAATGAGCCCCGGTCAATTTTTCTCAGATTTTTGCCCAAATTTTGAGAAAAAACTGTAGCCAATGAAATTTGATGTCCATTTGTCCACAATTATCAAAAAATTACGAAAAAATCATGAAAATTGATAAAATTTTGCACTAAAATTTTGGCGGGATAAAATTACAGCGCTCAAAGGGTTACCTGAAGAGGCGAAAATGATATTTCGTCACGTGGCCGTTTGTGTTCAACTTTATTAGAAACCTTCACGGGTGCCAAACTGACGAGCTCCTCAACGTGGGAATTAATGACCATCAATTGTTAACCCATGTCAACATGTCTTCACATTGTAATCTATATTTTTAATCCATATGTGGCAGTACGGCGCGCCAAATGTTTCAAAAATATTTATCGATTCAGTGCAAAAATAAAGTGTTTTTCTCAATTGAAATAAAAATTCGGTCTCATTAGGAAGGAAATAAGTAAGAAAAGTATAATTAAAAAATAAAGACAGAAATGCCATTTAATACTTCATTTTAACTTGAGAAAAATCTTTTAAGCGTAATTAGGAAATAAACAATTTTCAACGATTTGAAAAAGTCATACATCCATACTTATCGACATACATACACGTATAATAGTTCGCGAAAAAGGTGCAATGAGTGCTGATTTTACAAAAGAAAAAAGAAAAATATGTTATACAGTGATACGTCCAAAAAAAGTCACAAGAAAATCACTAAAAATCACTACTACCACTCGGAAAAAATAGTGCAAAAATAAAAACGTGAACCACATACAGAAAATAATTGTAAAAGAATCAGACAAAAAAAGCCATGCACACATAAAATTATTTATGTACTTCAGAAAATCAAAAAGCACTACGTCTCATAATAAACGTATTATAGATAATCAAAAATATAATATGAATCACCAGCCGCTTTGACAGTAAAGAGAGAAAATCAGAGAAAAAATTCGGCAGTGATGGCTCTAGACAAAAGTGAATCTCATCTACCAAAAAATAAAATAAAATAAAATAAAAACGAAAAAAATAAAAAAATGCCATGAACAGAGATACAAAAAAAAAACCGCGTAGGCCTATGGAAAGAAAAAAATAAATGAGGACTCGCCACAGCAAAAAAAAAAAAAAAAAAAAAAAAAACAAGAAAAGAAAAAACAAGAAAAAAACAAGCACTCGCCACAGAAAAAAAACAAGCCCGAACTTACAATTATTTTATTCAAAAAAGTCATGGTTCACGTTTCCTTCGATCGATGAATCCCCAACAGCGGGGAATCCGATCACCACATACTCCAATGTTTGACGAAATATTAATCGAGCATTTCAGTGATAACGTGACATCTTGAAACCTAGCTCTGTTTGGCTGGGCCCTGCTCTACTTGAAACCATACTTGATGAAATGAAGTGGGCAATATCACCTAAAGAACGTCGAAGTTAACAGTGAATAGTTCCAGAGAGTCAAGTTAACTGAGCCAATTTCAGGCTGTCCACAGGTCAGATCACGAGCGAGACGAGAACATATCGATACCTTAGGCGCGCGCGCGGTATGGCAGGGAGCTCACTGCAGGCCTTCCACCGAGCCGCACTGATCATCGCCTTTTGCCCTACATGATTTCTACACAGTTTTATACGTGTGATTCGAAACATCGGGTTCAAATACCATGATAATAAACCACCTCGTTGTTTGCTAATTCCTCGTCTATCCTCAAAGATCACCTAAATCATGATGAAGAGTTTTGAAGAAATCTGCCGCGTGTTGAGAGAACGTCCATCATTTTCCGTGTTCGACAAGACGACCGACGCAACTGTACAAGCCTTAGGGGTGGACCATTTGATATCCTGGGGGGGCGTTGGAAGATTGGTGGAGAGCCATTATTTTTTTTCCCCACCTGCTTCACCATGAATTATTTTTTTTCTACAGGGCATATGCTGGCAACTTTTTTTTTTCATTTTCCTTCTTCGAGATATATATTTTTTTTACCAAATTTCGGTGCAATGTTTGTTTGCTTGGTTTTTCACACCCAGTAACAAGATGCAGTTCTATCGCACACAGACTATATTCAAGAAACTAAATAAAGATATGTAAATACATGTAAATTTTTGATGCACTTTACAAAAAGATCAGTTTATAGGTCTTATTTATACCATGGGTAACACACTGAAAATACAAATCAAACAACCTGATTACTGAGTTTTACATTAAGCATTAACAAACTTACAATGAAAACTTTTCTGAGAACATCACTGGTGTCATCAGAAGAGATGATGGTATCCTACATCAGGGCTGTAAATGTTTTTCAGAATAGAAGGGTACTAGTGAAAGAACAGGTTGGTAGAGCCTTGTGCGGAGCGAAGCGGAGCAAGGCGTGCGCGCAAGCGCACGCGGGGGGAGGCCAGGAGGGGGGTGTCCCCCTCCTGAAGCTGAAGCTTTTCTAATTATTCATCTTCAATTGGTGGCCTGTGGTGGCACTTTTGAGGGCAATTTACTGTCAAGTTTATTATAACTGAAGTATCAAAAGTAACATGAAATTGAATCTTGTGAAATAAATTATGAAATACAAACAGAAATATTTCAGAGTTTATATGTTTATTGATACACCAGGTTATTATTATTTGCATACAAATTCTGTTGAATTACAACCTGCTTAATAAAGATCATAATCTGAAAATCTTCCTCGATGAGACCACTTCATACGAGTTCTTGTTTTCAGTTGCTGAAAGCTACAGTGATAGTAGCTGTAACTTTTGACAATTTTTCAGTGTTTTTGTTTGTGTATTTATTTAAGTTCCTCGTTTAATAAATTCTAAGTTATTGTTCCTCAAGCTTGAAATGGTTTATGCTTTATAAAACTCCAGAGCTACTGCTTGATTTTTATTGATGCTGTAGTGTGCATCGAACAATTGCCAAGATTTTTTTTTTCCGAGTCGCAATGGTCCATAATTGTTTTTCCATCAGCCACTTAAAGCCATATTTTTTTTTCGAGCAACTCCACCTGGCATCTTTTTTTTCCCCAAATCTTCCAAGCCCCCCCCCTCAGAATATCAAATGGCCCACCCCTTACGACTACGAGTATGACGAGAGAGTGTCCGGCCTTCGCAATGCCAGACACTCTCACTATACTCGCAGGGCTAGACTGGCACATACACGACATGTCGATCCCCATTGCAGAAATCTTTATATCCACACAGTCCAATATATGGAGCTACGATATTTGTGCAGTAGCCTTACCCCTGCGTACCGTGCTGTGTGTTTCGGGCGTTACACACAGCACGGTACGCAGAGCTACAGTAGTCTATGCATAGCTCTGGGTGGCATAGCCCTGCGTACGATGCTGTGTGTTCCGCTACAGCTAATAGCCCCGCTCACCACAGCCCTGCAAAGACCCGTACGTAGAGTTGGTGACTTCAAATCCATTTTTGGACTTGACGTAAAAAGCCAAATTACTACCGAAATTCAGCGTTCTTGGGCCCAAGTCGTATCCCTGCCTACCTCAGCTACTCGATCGCTTCCAAAAATGCCAGTCTTTTATTCTTTTTTCGTAAATAACCGTCGATGTCGGCAACTCTCTCGCTAGCCCTGCGTACGTACGCAGGGTACGCTGTGCATTCCCTGTGTGCGTTCCTAACACAGCGTACACTGCGTACGTACGCAGGGCTAGCGAGAGAGTTGCCGACATCGACGGTTATTACGAAAAAAGAATAAAAGACTGGCATTTTTGGAAGCGATCGAGTAGCTGAGGTAGGCAGGGATACGACTTGGCCCAAGAACGCTGAATTTCGGCAGTAATTTGGCTTTTTACGTCAAGTCCAAAAATGGATTTGAAGTCACAACTCTACGTACGGGTCTTTGCAGGGCTGTGGTGAGCGGGGCTATTAATAGCTGTTAGCGGAACACACAGCATCGTACGCAGGGCTATGGGTGCAGGGCAGGGCTGTGAGTTACCGGCGTTATACGGCCTGGCCGTATCCTGTAACTCACAGCCCGGCCTAGCTGCAGTACAGTAGCTCGAGGTTTTGCCTGGGTATTTGGGTCATCCGACCCAAATACCCAGGCAAAACCCAAATACCCAGGCAAAACCTCGAGCTACTGTACTGCAGCTAAGCCCGGCCCTGCCACCCAGAGCTACAGTATACAGAGATATAGCGGCTGCTTGATCAGTGTTTGTCAAGTCGGGCGAGTTCGCGTTCTACATGTACTAGTGAAAACGTTGCCTCGAATTTAAATGGAGTGTTTCAGCCCGAGTATTTTTGCCTTTGCCACACTCCGTTCAGAGGCTAAACCCACGGGATACGGTGTGGTTCCGATACATAGCGGCCGCTGGTAGCTCTGCATGGCAGGGCTGTGTGTTACCGGCGTTATACGGGAGGCCGTGTAACGCCGGTAACACACAGCCCTGCCATGCAGAACTAGGGCGCTGCGCCCTGCGTGGTATCATGGATGTAAACATCCATGGTGGTATGCAATTTTACTATGCATACCCACACGGCGGCCGCTGTGTATCGAACCACACGTAACTGTGGGCTAGCGGCAAGCCATCGTTTTGTTGGGGTTTGGGCACAGACTGTCTATGGTTTGGGAGAGGCGGCCCTACACTTTACATCGAGGGGATCGCTGGTTGCCGGCGTGTAGGCCTACTGTACTAGCAGACGGACCGCCGGCCGCTGGCTTACCACCTCGAGTGTACATTGGAGCCAGGGGACCGCTGGCAGCCGACGAACCACCACGAGTGTTTTGTCCACTTTTAACCAAAACTGGTAACTCTTTAATATAGAATAGGACGTGTCGGTAACTTGGACGTCCATGAGATGATATTGAAGACTAGAAGCTGAGAGTTATCGCTGAAATACCCCAATATCTTGTCCACATCCGAGTGTGATGATCCAAAACCCTCTGGCATTAAACTGTAACAATCATGACGTTGACTATTATTCAATTTTCATGTTGGGCTTTTTCTGCGGGGTATCCCACTCTGTTTTCTTTTCTCGAACGGGCCTCATTTTTTTCTACTGAGGTTTTTTTTTTTTTTTTTTGTTGTTTTTTTTGTAACCTCGCTTTGGTTTTTTCCCAAGCTGACCTCGTTTTGGTTTACTTTACAGCCTCAACGCCGGCGCGATCTCGGTCGACTTTTCAATTGTGATTCTCTTTCTTTTTTAGTCAGACCTGATGGTGGTTCGTTTTGTTTTGGGGCGTAGTGCAAGTACTATTTGTGGTTTTGTTTTTAATCATTTCAATATTTTTTGTGTGTGTGTGCTTTATTTTTTTTCTTTTTTCCCTTATAATCAGCATTCATTGCACCTTTATATCAAATACACGTGTATGTGTACGTCAATAAGTATGGGAGTGTGGTATTTCCAAATTTTGAAAAGTTTATCTTCTCATTACGGTTTAAAGAATATTTTACAATTAAGCATTACATAACATTCTGCCCTTTTTTGCAATAATACTTTTCTCGTTTATTTTCTTCCGTTATTCCATCGAATTTTTATTTCAATCAAGAAAGACGGTTGCACGTCATCTCTATCTGTACAGACACATTCAAATATTTAATGACACGTACTTTCAAATGAATGCTATTTTTATGAAAAGGTACATTAATAAAATGCAATGATATGGACGAAAGAACTTTTTTCTTTATTATACATACACGTTTAAGACTTTTTTTAGGAAGAAAATTTGACAGTTTAATTTTACTCTATGACGATATATATTTTTGAAACATTGGGCGCGCCGTAGTGGCAGCAACACAGACAGAGAGAAGAGAGACAGAAAAACCGGCAGAGACCGCGTGACAGAGGCACACAGGCATAGATCAAGATAGAGAGAGGACACTTTATGCCACAATTAGTGCTTCCTTAAAGGCATACAGTCACCTCTAATCTAAATATGCCCATATATTGTCACAGTGGCGTTCCTTGGTAATCAAATGCCCATGTCAGGGCGCTGTTTTTAAAAGCGGCAACCCGCTTAAAATCTGTGATTGGTTAGATTTTCTCTTTCCATGGTAACTGCTGCAAAATTGGAACAGTTGACAGTATACCTTTAAGATCCAGTAACATAGTACACGCGCACTTTCTACTCAATAACACAATCTTTGAAAATCAAAGTACATGGAGCACTCCAACTCAAGTTTACATAAAAAAGCTAGCCTCGAGCGATGCGCGGTTATTTCACAGAAACTCAAGAGTCGGGTTGGAACATCGGTCTCTTGATATTGATTGGCGTTACTGCAAGAATAAAGTGACTTCCCTCCAAATACTCAATCTCACGGAGGTAATATACTCTTGGGGGGAAATAACATTAAAATTAAAATCACAAACACACCTCTGTGTGAAAAATCAGTTTCCAATATTGAGGTAGAAACTTTCAGGAGGCCAGAGATTGCTAATCAGAAGAGGGTACGGCATTCTATGAAATAGTGACATCTGCTCCTACCGGAAGGTTGAGTCGTTTCAAAGTCGAGCAGACGTAATCAATGCATCGATCCAGGCAAAAAACGATCGAAACGCGACAATTACATTACGCGGAAGTCGTAGCGTCTGAAAAACCTGCTGCAACGGTTTTTCTTTCACTTTGCGAAAGCAGGCGTCACGCAACGACGAATCTGCGACGCCGCCAATAGGACTTACGGTTGGATATCTTTGAACGTTAAAAGATGCGAGCATGTTTATGAGGTTTCCTGTTTATTGAGCAGCTGTACAGCTAGCTTTTATGTCTTCAATTTCTGCGGCAGACTTCACTATTAATTGCGCGTCACAGCGTTTGGACGCCATGGAGACTCGAGCAACATGCGAGGTATTCGATGTGATACTAAAAAGCGCGATAGTGTTTGCAGAATGCACAACGAGCGCAGACATTCCCCAGTCTCTTGAAATCTCATTCGGTGTTTTACGTACAGATATTTTCTGTTCAACAGCTTCCGTACACTTCTTTTAATTACGTGAAGAAAATTAAAATTAAACAGCTTCGTATTTGTCTCTTTTTGTTTTGCTGTTTTTATTTTTTTTTGCTTAAGTCGAAACACATATTCCCAAACTAGGATACACAGGATCACTACGGCCATCATGTTTCTAGCTATGGTAATTTGTTCGCCTAATCTAAAATTTGCATAATTTTAATCCCTTGATTTTTACTCAGAATGATGGCTTAAGATTACCATGGAACAAAGTGTTAGCAAAACAGATTAAAAATTACGTTTTCGAAATGCGCATAACCTTTACATGCATGTACATTCCTGCAGTAAACCTTGATATACATGTAGTCCTTCAAAATAGCTGAAAACAGTTAAAAGTAGGTCAAGGTATTGTTCAACGAGCAAGTATGACGTGCAACTTCGATTACAATGTCACACCCATCGCATGCCCTTCCTATAGAATACATTGCACTTACGTTAAGCGCGGACACATCAAAGTATTTCTACGTACTCCACCTCAATATGGAGTCTAAGGGAGCATTCGTTAGTTACGGGGAGGGGGGGTCGGTGGAAATCAGGGCGGGTTGACTTTTACAAAACCGCTTTTTAGGGGGTCAAATTTTACAATCAATGATTGAAGGGGGGGGTCAAATTTTACAAAGGTTTGTATTGAGTTATGGAGAACAAAATTGACTTTGGAATTTCACCGAAATGTTGCTTGTGTAACCGATGTTTCGAGACGGCAGAATAATAACCGACCGAAGCTCAGCCAAATTTATTTCTCTAGCAGGGCCAACAAGTCCGAGACTGGCGTTAACCTCTCTAGAGCAGCAACAGAGCATGTAGCCTGAGTACAGGTCTGTGTGTTCCTGGCGTATACAGCCTCCACCACAGCCCTGCAACGGTCTGTGGAGATAACTGGGGTCTCTGCAGCGAGATTCAAAAGGGGATCTCCATGGGTAAACAACTTGTAGAGTATGTTATGTTTCAGAAAATGAGCGGTTTGGACGTTAGGAGAAGTCAATCGCATCTTTTCTGGGATTGTTAGGAGGTAAAGGTAGGCAGGGAAAGGATTTTGCCCCAATAGAGCAGAATTTCGGCCAAAAAGACCTTTAGTCTTCATTGCGGTCCAGATCCAGGCCGCAGAGACCTCAAGTCTGTTCAAAGACCATTGCAGGGCTTTGGTAGAGGCCATATAATGCGGGAACACACGTGCACACACCTGTACGCAGGGCTACACAGCATGGGGCATGAAATGAGGAACCAACACACAGTCATATATGTAACAAACAACTTCTGTATATTACTATATTGTGTCAAATATCGGGGTCTACATATAAAATAGTAAAACCGTACTTCAAAACTATAAATATTACTCCATGGTAACAGTAACCGTACTGATCGACCTCCCGACGGCAGGAGTCACACTTTCAGAACAAAAACTCTGTTCAAACCCTTTCTAAATGCTAACAATAAATTTCTATGGAAAACTTAACGTTACCGCAGAGGTACCTCAGACTTGACCACTGCGGCTCGGAAACACAAATAGTTCACACGCGACTTTATCTAATGTTCGATGATGAGCACAATTGTAAGTCCCGTGTAATGTCTGCACATGAAAGTCGGCGACAACACACGCAATTCACTGCTAAGCAGCGTCCAGTTCAGCTACCACGGGAGCAGCCATCTAGAAGTTAGATCTTTGTTTACACTTCCGGTCGGGACATGCCGAACTAATCTGAAGTCTTCCTCTGCTAACTCCGCGCATCGACAAAAGTTCAGTGGAACGATCATAAATAATGTTCTCATGACAATCTCAGACATCTGACTGAACTCATAAACGGAATAAAGTTCACAGTTAACACACAATTTGCTGCAGAAAGATCAGCTTTCAACTTGTGGTGATATTATCATCTTAGCGTGCAGTGCGTATATTGCAAATATACGGCACGGCTTTCACTTGTGTGAGCAATGTTCGTTCCATCGACTAAAGTAGAGGGATGGCGTAGGGTTTAAATAAACAGTCCGATCCGCATAAAATTCGATCTCTGCCACTCACCGGTTTCTTTACATATCTGCTGACTTGAGTAAGACTCAAAATAGAGAAATATCTGACTTAAAAAGCACACGCTGACACTCAAACATTCCAGTGCCAGTGCAGCATGCAACGTAAAACACTCTCTGAAAGTTCCCGTCTTGGACTCCCTAGGTATACAGTGATAACACACAAGAACTCCCAGGCAAAATAGAAAATACACAGGTCCTCCATACATAATCTATGAGAAGCTATGAATAATTTCTTTTAAATACAAAACTAGCTAAATCTGTGTATTTATAGACTCTTGATTATTGATATTAATGTACTTGATAAGACTAGGGTAGTTACCAGTGCATGTGTGGGCAAGAAATTTGATTTTGGAATTTCACCGAATTGTTAATTCACTATCTTGTCAGAGGAAACTATGAATATTTTTTTCCAATATAAAACTAGTTAAATCTGTGTATTTATGTACGCTTGATTATTGATATTAATTTACGTGATTAGACTAGGGTGGTAACAAGTGGATGTTTGTGCAAAAAATTTGATTTTGGCATTTCACCAAAATGTTGATTCTCTAGTATATGAGGAAACTTTTTCAGCCCGGGGCCACAGGGTGCAAAGGGTTAATGAATCAAATCTGATGAATTTTTTTTTCATGGGGGGGGGGTCACATTTTACAATTGATGAATTGAGGGGGGGTCAAATTTTAGAAATTTGATTTGGAGGGGGGGTCGCTTTTTACGTTTCATTTGTCGCTCAAATTCCACCAACCCCCCCCTCCCCGTAAATAACGAATGCTCCCTAAGATACCCGTAACCCTCTAACGACCGATTTCGACTTTTTTTAAAACTCTATTTACATCGATTTTTTTGTAGCACTAACAGACTAAATTCGAAGTGTTTGTCCTAAAAGTATCACAATTATGTATCGTCGACTGTTACTTGATGCGGATTCTCAAAGCGATGATCCGAGTCAGCCCGCTACGTATTTCTGTGGACGTGGCCTCTCAAACTGAAGAAGTCTATCAAGCTCCAAAAGTCGACAACCAGTCGGAAATTCACGGTGTCTTTTCATCTTTGTAAAAATACCGTCTCAACATCGACCATTAGTTCACACATAATAATGTACATGGTACAGTCAAACAAATCATCGCTTTATCTGACATGCGTAGGTTATAGGTCTTCATCACAGGGGCCTTCAGGTAATTAGCACACGAATGGGAAACACTGCTGCTAGACGCTGATCGGTCTAAATTGGAGTTAAACGTAGAAAGCGCCGCGGGGACCCATATTCGGACTCTCTAACTTTTCTGATTCTTTTCTGATCTACCACTTGTAGGGGTTCAATTTAAAGCTCTTGATGTCAGAAGATGTGTCACCGTCTTAGTTTTTGAAAATCGAAAAAGTTATTTATCTCCATAGAGTTAATACAGGGACGGCGACCATTTTGAATTACAAATATTGGCATAGATTTTAGGTAATTTGTTTCTCTAGTACCAAATTTGCAGACGGACAGATAGATAGATAGATAGATAGATAGATAGATAGATAGATAGATAGATAGATAGATAGATAGATAGATAGATAGATAGATAGATAGATAGATAGATAGATAGATAGATAGATAGATAGATAGATAGATAGATAGATAGATAGATAGATAACAACAACAACGAAAATAATATCTGTTATTTAAGTTTCAAGCATCTTGCAATCTTCAGACAGATTTGCATCCATCACTTATTACCAACAAGGACATATATCAATGACTGTAGAGAATACCTAGAAAGTTGTCTTAATCGACTCTAGCGTCGTTGTTCAGTCTGTCTGTCCGCAATGTACAATAAAGATAAAGTAGGACAAACGAGCGAACAAAAGTATTTATATCCACAAGTACAGTGAGAACACATTCCCAGCCTTACAATATCTTTCTCTGAGACTCTTGTTGGCAAAAATGTCACGTTCAGATGGAAAATGTGATCAATGGCAAATACTGCCGTTCGCAAATCCTATGCCACACAATGGATCCCTATTGATCAATTCCCTATGGCCAAGTATATTGGTTTAGATCATCGTGAGATTGGTACAGAGTAGCTCCAAGCATATTTTACCTCGCTCATACTCAGATGCGTTGCCGTCAAGAGCCACTTGTATTTATGGAAAGCAAAATTGAGTCAATGGAGTACCCAGCGCGCTAGGCGTAATTGGAACTAAAATTGAGCTAGGAAAATCTATTCACCGCTGTAACCTCCACAAATGTAATAATCTCCACAAATGTAATATCAACCACAATTGTAATAAAATGCACCCATAAATGTAATATCGCCCATAAATGTAACAAAAATCAACCATAAATGTAATAAAAACACCAACCACAAATGTAATAAATGGTAACCATAAATGTAATAAAAAAAACACCCATAAATGTAATACTTATCAACCATAAATGTAATAAATCTATTTTGTCGTTGCAATTGAGGAATTAGCCCCTAAATATTGATCTATGTAATAAGGAAGCAACTCCACACATTATTCATTTCTTAATTGTTTGCGTTTAGTGTGTTTTGCATATTTGAAAGTATATTTTACGTTTCCCTGTTTTGTGTACAGAACTGATTGGCCATGGCTAGACACAGCTGTAATCTGAACGTCAGTGCAGTCTCTACTCCAGAGTGGGGAAGACTGTATAACACTACGATCCTTTAACGCCGTTTTTTCGAAAATTGCCGTACTTTCTTAATCAATCGCCTCAAATTCGTCTTCAGTGGATAAATTGTGTGGAATAATCGATAGATTGTCTGTATTCCTATGTTGTCCCACTTGAAGTTTGTTCCTTCACTAGGGATGCCAGGATGTCTAATTTTGTTATACTGTGTTCAAGGTAGTGTTCGTATTGTTTTTTACTAGATTGAAATATATGTTCTCGTCAACATGTTTTGTGTCGTAAGTTTCTGTTATAAGGTTTTATATTTCTCTGTTATTTGTTCTGAGTCATCTGTCATAAACTTTGTGTGGTATCACTGGTTGACGAGTTATTTTGACGCTTCCTTATTATGTAATTATCAGTGTCTAGAACTGCTATTCCACTTCCATTATCTAACGGTTTGATCAGTACCTCGCCGTTTTCTGATAGTGTTCTCAAAGTATTCTATTCTGTGTTTCGGAAAGGAAATCTAGTTTCAGGAAAGTATGCAATAACATTACACTAGTCTTATTAAAGTTATTATTTACTCAGGGCATTGATAAACAAATGATCACATATGCAAGTTCAAGTTTATTACATTTATGGTTGAGCTTTATTACATTTATGGTTAATTTGTTTATTACATTTGTGGTTGCGGGTTGTTACATTAATGGTTGACTATTTTATTACATTTGTGGTTGATTTTATTACAATTGTGGTTGATATTACATTTGTGGAGATTATTACATTTGTGGAGGTTACAACCGCCAACAGAAACAGAGAAGACTCGAAAAGTTTTGCTTCTATCAATGCTTTAACGAGCATGAAATGTGAAAGGTAGTTTTGTGGGGGGTTTTGTATGCACACTGTAACTTGTACCGTCCGTTATACCGTAATCTGCGGGTGTTAAAGTGGCCGACTGTATCGCGAGAGCGAAGCAGCCGTGATAATACATAGATAGAAACAAATTGGACAATTTGAGAAATCTTAGGACGTTAACTCCTTCCGTACGAAGTCGATCTATCGCTCTCGAAGACGGTAATTTTGAAGTGGTCGCCATGGGGATAACTCTGCAACACTACGCTGCTCTACAACCACTGAAATTATAATTGAAGAGATCCATGTTGTAAGTGGCTAGTGCGGGGACCACATACCGATAACGCAGACAGCGCAAGGAAAGACATTTCATAGAAGTGGTAAACAAGTCGTCGGAGTGTTCACGTTTTCCCTCTGACGGTGGGATCTCCATGGCGCTTTTGTATATTTAAAAAGACTAGTCGACTTTCTAGCTGCTGTTTGTTTACCCTGGATTTTGGGAAACTTTTCAAAAGGGTGACAGAAACACAGCTGTGATAACGGCACACACTATTTCGGTCGAGTCTGACTGCGTTATTGTGAGGTTTGGAGTCGTTATTGTCCGAGGTTAAATAAAACATACCCAAGACACGTAGAGGTGCGTGAGTGGAATGCACGAAGCAAAAAAATATTACCATAACTACTTGAACAGACGATTCAGTTCAGAAAAACCATTCCATTAATGTCTTTTAGAGTAAAGCC
Source organism: Ptychodera flava (assembly GCF_041260155.1). Taxonomy (NCBI): domain Eukaryota; kingdom Metazoa; phylum Hemichordata; class Enteropneusta; family Ptychoderidae; genus Ptychodera; species Ptychodera flava. The sequence goes on along the minus strand of NC_091933.1, from coordinate 22,320,288 downwards.
GCACGCTAAACTTTCCCAGATGTACCGCTTTGGTTATTCAAGCAAATTGTTCAGGCGCAATATACACCGTCTGACATACATGTAGACTGCACACTTGAAAATACAAACGGTTCTTGGAAATACAATAAATCCTGATATTCATTGTGTCTGTCTGTCTGTCTTTCTGTCTGTCTGTCTGTCTGTCTGTCTGTCTGTCTGTGACGATTACTTCGTGTAGTTCATGCTACGAGTACATATTCAATACGATAATGAGAGACAAGTGATTACATAGATCCGATGTGGTACATTTAACACTGTAAGCGATTAGGTATTTACAGTTATACCAGACCAAAGAAGCCCCTTGTCTGACAGTTCTCTCAAACTTGGCTTGTTCCAGGCCTAACTTGCTTGCTGTGTTTGCGTGTGTTTCACACGACTCAGGGTCTACCCACACGAAAAGGCTGTACGTAAATTGAACACCTTGACATTGTTGCATTTGGTATAGAAGATCATGGTCCGGCAAGTTGTCAGAATATTACTTTTTAACCACAGCGAGGCTTTTTCACAATGGCGCCTCGACTCATACTGTCTGGTTGAAAGTTGTTTCATGGAATTCGATAGTTTCGTTACTCCTTTTTAGATACAGCCAAGTGGAACAAGGAGAACAAACGATCAACATTTTCCGGAATATCGTTTGACCCTCTAAATGACATTCCTCTCGAGTATGGTGGAGAATCCGTTGGCATGAAGATAAACATTATTGTGTTACTCTAAAAACAGGAAATGACTGTCTCTTGTAACTCTCCTCAATTTATGCTATAGTACTTGTTATTGACATACATCCTTGTTTTACCTTGATGAAATCTCATCTGTGTCCGGCCAATCATTTCGTAGACTACCGAGATTTGTCCCAGCGTTCGAGAAGGCAGGATCATAGTAAAAGGAAACCGTGTAGATCATTCTCAGAAAGCCAACTTGAATTTCATGTATAGCCCCACGAGGATTTGTTTACAACAACACTGACTACACTTCGATTGTAAAACTAAGGCGAAAAATTTAACATGAAACCGTGATCTCCAGATTCAGATTAAGAAATCTGCTAGGGTCTTTAGAGGCCCAGCAATGTTTGATTGAACACGATGAAAGATAAAGAAAGAACGTTTACACTCCGGTTAGTTTGGTGAAGTTGTGTGGTGCACTTCAAAAACTGTTAAGCGTATAACTCTGAGGAAAGTTAACCATCCAGACGTGTTCTTTCAAACAAATGAGCATAGTTAGTGTAATGGCCGCAAGGATGATTCGAATAATAGTGGACATTCTTTGTTCATACTATTATCTTCATGCAGCTCTGAACTTTGCATGATTCAGCATTCAAGCTGTAAATAAGAAATTTGACACACAATTCAGGAAATCGTCAGAACTTTGTATGTACAACAGACTGAGTTTCCTTTGATTAGAACCCAATCAGATTAGAACCCAATCAAATACGCTTATAGATGTATTCAGAAAGAATACAAAAGGCTTTCGAGCGACCTAAAAGATGTTCTACATCGTAGCATTGAAACCTTCTCAATATTAAGAGCCTTCGATAATACCAGTCGCTTCCTGTGCACTCATATCAGGTGTCAATCATATCTTCTCTTCAATTGGTTGCGATTTTCAGTTTACAAAGATCGCCTGAACGGTTCTCGCAGTGCCATGCAAAGTTACAGTTGTGTGGTGCAATCAAATCCATCTCAGGGTATGAACTTCCTAGATTTTTCGTATCCTTTTTCTCGTGAAACCCATTTGAGTAATTGCTGGAAGCTTAAAGGTCCTCGAAAAGTAGCCGGCAGTGCCCAGAACTCATGGAAGAGGGATTTATAATAGTTGCATTCTAACACTTATACGCTAAGTGCTTACGAGTGTTTGAGACTGTAGATGAATCTGTGAGTAATGCCCTTGGGCAGGAGCTAGGCATTCTTTGCAAATTCAGACATTTTGCTTGATTAATTTTTGTTGATTCCTCATCGTTCGAATTCCAATCCGCTCATTCCATTCACATGAAATCAACCAATGGCTTTGGAATTGTTCTCGATGTGTTCTCATTTCTACCACTTGTCGTAGATTTTTCCGTGTTCACGTCTTTGCTGAGTACTTGGTGAAGAGGGAAGCCTAAAAGTTACAAAAGAAAACACTTTAGTGCCTACCGCTCGCAAGTGATCTCGCAAACGCTTGCATTCAACATTGCGTTATTGAAGAGGAAAGTTTACGAATAGCTATTTCACCGATTAAGCGGCCCCGGAGGGCTAGTTTCTTGATAACAGATATCTGCCCACCGTGTTTGTGAGGAAATGTACGCATGTCTACGCTGAGACTGAAGGATAACAAAATCTTGAGCTGTTACAGTTCTGCAATCTCATCTCCATAAAGTGCGGTTATAGTCCTAAATCACGCTGCGGTTGTAAAGTTTTAAGTAGACTCTGGTGTGGAATAAGTTTTTTAACGCTTTCAAATCACATATTGCAAATATCACATGCCTTCATGATGGCCCGTATATTTTATTCATCCTGTACATTTTCGCTTACTCGTGCCGTGAAGATGGCTACTGTCTCCTCCATGGAGTGAATACCAAGGCAAAAGTTAGCTTGTCATCGACACGCATGCGTACACGAAGGTAGTTCTAACTTTTTGTATAAAAGTATCTGTAGCAAGGTGACTTGCTATAATTCATATGTGCCAGAACAAAAACAAAAATCTGAATCTGAATTTTGCTTTGCATTCCATGTCACCTATTAACAGAATTAAGGCATACCCTGACCCGATTCCTGAGCGCTTTCATAACCAGTAAATATGCCTGGAAGTTTTGAGCGTTATTTATGAAAGCGTTTGCACTGGACTTCAGCGAACGAGCCTTCACGATAAATCCAAACCACAGATTGATTGTCTACAGCATGTCAATAAATCTAGACTTTGATAAGCACAGACACCCCGATGTACATAATTCAAATTGTAACAGAAGTTGACAACCTTGCTCAGCAATAAATTTTCAAAAGCACCAAGTATTTTTTTTGATCAAAATATATGATCTTTTACTTACACAGCTGTTTATCATCACGACGCCTTATTGAGAGCATCAAGTACTGGTTTTCATTTTCGAAATTTAATAAAGAAGAGTGAGAAAATATAATCATTTCTTGGTATCGCGTAGGAACACAGTACTTGTACCAGCGAGCTGGTCTAGACTGGTTTTAATATCGACATAATCACATCAATCTTAAATAGTGGGATCATTCATATTCCCAGTGTTAATACTGCACCTAGGAGATAAACAAGCCACTATACACTTCGCACTTTAAAACAACAATAACCTTTTAATAACATTTGAGACCGGGGATTTTATGTCAATCAAAATATTCAACAGTGTCAAAGATCTCAATACTGTCTGTATTTTCGGGCCTGGAATATTAATTACCATTCATATCTGATAGTGTCAATCATTAATTACTGTTTCCTTCAAGCTCATCGAATTCCCATGACAGATTATGTCGACAACGGAGATTTACTCTGTTCGGAAAACTTTGCAATATTACTCCATGGTGGATTCGCAAAACGCGGACAGACTAATACAATTATGAACCTATTACCTAATAGTCGACAGCCGCCAAAACTTCCAATTACCGATTGTGCCCAACAGATCACTGCTCAGTCGATGAATGGCGGACTTACGAAATTACCATGACAGACCTTATGGAAAATACGAACATGACAAGTACCATAAAAAATTTATACGAACTGCCTGGAAAACCTCCAGAGTTGAACTCTTTTCCTCACTAACAATTTATGAAATTAAACTAAAATGCGTTACTGTTTCCAAAGGTTGCAAGAGTTTCCTTCAATGAAGATGATAACTTCTTAAAAGGCATTTCATCAATTACGTGAACTCAGTGTTCTACTTGGCCCCGTTCACGAGTTTTTTTTCTCGATACTTACTTTAAGTAGGTTTACCGCACGACTTGTGCTGAAATTGATCTTTAAAAAGCATTACTAAATTATCATAGAAATGCGGCGACAAATTTTCCCTCCCACTTTCGCCGGCAACATTTTCCAAATTTGCGATTTATTAAATCCAATAACATGTGCCACAGAATATTAAGAATTGAGTTCTTTTCTATGATTTCGATTGGTTTTATTAAATTTGGTTCGATTTGAATTTTTCTGCTTGAGCACAGCGTGTCGTATATTGGATACTCACTCTGTCTTTCGTATTTAGCATTTTCACCGCTAGAACTAGCGGTTCAACATCTCGATTTTAAATGTTTCTTGTTTGCCGCCTATCCGCTTTCCAAAGTAGTTATTTTCGAACTATTCCATTTCCAATTCAATTGTGACTGCCCACGTATGAACTTATGACTCGATGTTGACTTGCCACAAAATGTTGCAGCTGATCATAATGTATGGTTGTAACGTCAAACAAGAAACATTGTGATTGCAGATGGACAAAGAAGGCGGGACTTCAGGTCCGGCGAAGACATACAAGACCGTATTTGCATTTCAAACAAATTCAGACGGAGCGTTCTATGGGTTAACAGTAAAGACCGTGTAAAGATATCATTACTCTGTGACAGTGAATTTATTCGTTTTTTTCAAAATCTCTTTTCAAAAAAGCTGTAGTTTGGAAACCATTAAGCTGTCTTTCGCTTTTTGACATGTACGAAGTGAAATAATGGAAACGGAAAACTCTCGAAAGCGAGAGAGAGAGAGAGAGAGAGAGAGAGAGAGAGAGAGAGAGAGAGAGAGAGAGAGAGAGAGATGACCAAAATTCACTTGACGCGTGCAGTAGTCGCAGAATGTGTTTGATAGACAAGAAAAACTTTAAGACACGTTTTCAGGAGGTAATGCAGAAGGTAATGTAGAAAGAGTGACGCAAGATCGTGAATGTGAGACTAGCTGAAGGTTCCCCTAGCAAGCTGTAAGAAGTTTCCAATGGACTATTCAACTCAGTATTCCTTCCTCATGACATCTACAGTAAACACTTACGTTATTCAAATACTTGTTGATTGAATCGCAACTTGGGTCGCTTCTTTGGTTTTGAAATACATATTTTGGAAGAGATAACGTCAAAATCACATTTTCGGCTAAATGATATGATTTACTATAATTATAGCTATTGCGTCACGTTCAAGTCCAAGGCTTCCAACAAATCAATGTGATGCATATATCTCTGACAAGGTAATCACTTTGCAGTGAGCAATGATGTCAATTACCGATGAAAATTAAGTCTCGATGCATTCAAAACGTACAATTGAGGTTTTAAGACCGAACGAGGTGCTTCCCTTGTGACACAGTGGCAGGCAAAGGCGATTTTTTTCGCTCGCTCACAGACACTAAGCTGATAGTCGTCGATAATTTATTAAAGAGCCGTTGAAGTTCAACTCGTAAATTGTGGGAATCCAAACATGAAGAAGATGACACTGCAGATTTTAGTGACGAGTCATCAGATTTACCGAGACAACTCACAGGGTTTTTTTTTGTAAAAGAAACAAAAAAGGTCGGAAATGACGACGTCCAGAACATACACCCATGACTTCTTAATGTGTGCTGTATTTGAACTAGCGAATCATGGCTATACAAAGTCAAGGTCTTTTCTCTGTAATCAACGTTCCGTGAACTGAGAGTTAGCGGAGACATGCGGAGAGCGAATATTCAACCGATGTCTGTTTTCTGTTAAAGTAATCAGTGCCTATGCATTACTAGACTGTATCCTTATTCCGCTCCGGTAAATGACTTAATTTTCTCTGATCCGGTTCTGGAGTAGACGGAGTGCCTCTTTTCACTTTAATATATATTAGATAGACGTTTACCTATTACCGAAGGACATGGTTTTTTCCCTATACACTCGATCTCGTCCCTGCTGATTGATTTTTTTTCCCTCGTGAGGTAGTTGAACTGAATGTGATTCCCTGGATGGGCAGCCGTATTTTCTGTCTCGGACAGCCGTATTTACTGTCTAGGCTTTATTTGTACTGTACCTTTGTTAAACTTAACTGTGTTATATGCATTTGTCTGGTTTACCTAGCACAAGTCATAAGTCTTTGCCATCAGTACAATAAACAAGATGCGCTGCTTCAGTGAACCGTCACTAAGAGGCTGGACTTTCCCTGCATTTTTGGCTTTTCATGAGCAGGGAAAAGTTGGTGTAGTCTTATACGAGGACTGATTCATCTATAGGCACGCAGAATATATTCAGCCATTTTGATGGCAGCCAACAGGATTAAGCCAGATCGGCAGTGCGACATAAAACGATGCAAAGAGCGCCATCGCATACAGAAGTTTGTCACCCACATGGAAAGGTTTAAATTTCGCATTAAGGAGAAAATTTGTGTACGCTAAACAAGAACTTAGGGAAGCTGCTGTCAAATTATCATGGGAGTGTTTGTTTTTTGTTTATTTGACTTTCGTTTTTTAAGAAACACGAGGATACAAACGAGCATCGAATATAACACATTAAACAACATTCCGAAAATGTTAAATAATCTTCTATGACAAAATTGATATGGAACCTGAAACCTGTCGAGTGTCGTTATTCGGTAGGGTGTATAAATGGGCTGTCGTTGCATATCACAGCCCATGAGTCGCATTCCTTACGGCAATTGACGAAGTGTTTTAAAACAATATCAGTTTAATATGACGTCAGCTTGTATATGAAAGTGATGTCTTAAGAATGAGCGCCTATATTAAAACTAAATCTTCCTACGGCTCAACAAATGAATCGTATATAATGCGTGAAAAAAACATGTAGCTAGACAAATGAATTCTAGGTATAGCCATATTGCAATTTAGCATCATCCCAGGGGTTGTTTATCCATATATGTGCCATAGAAGGCACCCTAAGATGATGATATTATCAACGTGATGAGCTCACTTTGCTCGGCATATCAACAGGTACGCATAGTTCATTGCCCTCGGCGTTTCTCCATTGCCACATCGTTCTGTTGACATTATGTTATTCACCTGTCACTGTGAAACAACACATGAACCAAAGCAAAACTCAAATAAACTCTTCTTCGACGAAAATCAGTGAGACTTTAAAGTTAAATCTATGTCACCTGAAATAACCATTAGCTGAAAAACGAACAAACTAAAGCAAAATGCAGATTCTAGATCGCGCAAAATTTCTGAGAAAATATGCTCGCCACAGTCAACGAGGGTTGATATCTATCAACATTCAGGCGTTGCTTTCAAAATCGATAGAGACAAATTATTGTGAAACTTCTCATAATGGTGAATTGACGACAACCTGTTGCCAATCTATGGATCAGTCAGTTGTCGAGTCTATGTACTGTGGATACCAAATGCATGGAAGCAAACGCTACTACGGCCACCCCACCCCCCTTCAGCTTTTACGAGGGGCTACTACCTCGTAATTAGCGTCATTACGGGATGCAAGGAGAAAGTTGAGCCACACGTCCCCCTGAAAATGGAAATCTATGCGTTACTGCCCAAGGTAGCATTACCTATTCAAATTTGACGACATTCTGTCGTTATAATGCTTGGTAATCAGTATCGATGGTGTTGCGATGGTTAGAATGCAGCCCAGTCAAACATAAGAGCAGGGAAGAAGATGATAGTTCACAGTGTACAGTTTTCACCAACGTAAGGGTTGGATCACGCACAATCTTTCCGTAAAATGTTTACGTCGTTTTTTATGAGTATCGCGTTATATAAGATCAGGAGAATAGCTACAATTGACTTTTATAAAAGTACGACAAGACTGGGATGCTCCCGAGGATAGTGGACAGTGCCAAGCCGCTTGAGTAACATGATCTTCTGTAAGCTGTTCAGATAGGTCGAAATGAGGTCAAATTGTACCTCCAATCGTCATGTTTAATTGGACCAACTCGTCACGTGGAAGAAGCCCCTACAATGGGCATGATTAGGTATGAAATATTTCCGGGGGACACAGAGTTAAGTAGTTTATTATTCATTGCACTGACCGGCGGCGAACGTCTAGATTCAAATCGATTCATCCATTAGTAAAAAGACCGGGCGTGACACAAGACTTCTACCAGTTCCAACGATGATCAACCTTTGTCTTCCAGTGCAGTGCCGTTCGGTCAATTTGCTCGGCGTATTATCTGATAATCTGGGTCGCTTGTTCTCTTTCCGAAGACTTGTTAGCTCCCGTGGGCGGAAGGAGAAAAAGAGCCGTGCCTTGCCTTCCGTCACCGAAGGCGCGCTGTGATCTCTATATGATAACCACATTACGCTGGAGTCAAATTCAATCAATTTCAGCTGCTGTGCCATTGCTGTGAATGCGCTCCCAGAGGGATTTCTGAAATGTCTCGAGACTTTTGCACAACGATTTATGATTGAAAGTTAGGCAGTGTTTTTGAAGTATTTCCTCTCATGTCTATAAATAATCGCGATACGTCTCATTTTTTTCCGAGGGAAAGATAATTCGCTGAGATATATTTGATGAAAGTTATAAAACATATGTGCTGGACGTATGATTGTAAATCCTTCAGGTACCTGAGCTGCAGTGTTTGACATGATTGTCGTCACTCCCCTGATGTATCAGGGATTTTTTGGTATACCTTACTAGGCAATATATTCTTTTTTTATCAATGATGGCAAAATTTTATAGTTTTGCAATTATTTCACGCCTTTTCAAAACTGTATGATCATCTCCTACGCATTCAATATTACACGAAAGGATACAGTGACTCACTAGGGGAGGTGCGAATGATTTCCTTTGGCGGTGCCCATTCTTAACATGTTCCGCATTGCATGGGTGCGGCCAGGGTTGATGAGCTCGATTTTTATACGGGGCTAATGAAGGAGCTGGAACAAGAAGATCCAGGATGGATCCTACTGTTTGGCCACGGTGTCTGCAAGATGCTAATTTTGTTCGCGTGTGCTGTTGACGAAACTTTGGTTCTTTGCGTACACAAGAGAAACCACAGCAGGTACAGAACCCATCTTGTATCGATTGTGTACAATACGACAAGACTCTCTACTAAACGATAGAACATGACACGATGGCAGGCTCAAACAGCACGATTATGAACGATACAATGAAATGGAATGATACTCAACGACCCAAAATTCTGACCATGTTCAAAACCACGTGACAAGACTAGTCTTGCACACGTGATAATGATTCCGTCCGACAATCTTGCAGTAAGAGTGACGACAATCATGTCAACCACGTTTCAGGTTGAATCTTAGAAAATCTGCTATTATCCCTAGGTCTATTACACTATGTGTAATGACATTTCTGTGGATATTTTTTACCCAGTACTGCTTTTAAGACGTTTGTGTCCAGATATTTTTATTCTTAGGGTCCATTCTCTGTATTCATTCTGTACATATTGTATTTTTAATTTTTATTATGTTTGTTGATATTATACTGTTTGTTTGTTTGTTTGTTTGTTTGTATTCATTTCCTCGGGGTCTCTTATTGGGCCTTTGGGCCTGTTGACCCGTCAAATAAATAAATAAATAAATAAATAAATATGTTAACCTATCGCAGCACCATGGAAAAATTGCAGCGTTTGATATAAGCGTCCATGTTGAAGGTCTGTTTTCCGACCCGTGCATCCTTATAGGAAATTCTTCAGGTTTGATTACCCACATTCCTTTACTTAATCAAGTCATCGCAAGAATACTTACAATGTGAACGACAATCGAGTACATGTACTTCTGCGCAGTCAAATCGACGCACACCTGATTAATCCCCCACCTCATTAACATACGGATATATCGCAAGATAATTGCTAACTGGTGCGTAGAGCCATCGAGTGAATTGTCCGTCTGTAAAGAGCGGCAAAGTTTGACGTTTCTCACAGTCCTTCGAAACATAATTTGCTATTACACACGGGTGCAATTTGAACAAAATGGCCGCAAGGAGCCATTTATCAACCGCAGAATATCCTTCGGAAATGAGATAATTACCCACAGGACTAATTAAAACCTATTTATGATTACAAACGGCCGCACGCCCCGAGATATCGCATATTAAAGCGCATTTATGTTACAGGGGTGAGAGACTAAGCAGTCACCAGTATTTTCAGTAAGTGCGAAATGGAATACCGTTAAGAAAATGAATCGTAATGTGTTTTATGTCAGTTCGAAATAGGCGTATATGCATCATATATCCATAACATACAAGCATTCGCGTGCATGAACAAATACATACACGCATACACACATACATACATACACACATACATACATACATACATACATACATACATACATACATACATACATACATACATACATACATACATACATACATACATACATACATACATACATACATACATACACACACACACACATACATACATACATACATACATACATACATACATACATACATACATACATACATACATACATACATACATACATACATACATACATACATACATACATACATACATACATACATACATACATACATACATACATACATACATAATACATACATACATACATACATACATACATACATACATACGTACATACATACATACATACATACATATGTGCGTATGTGCGTATGTATGAACAGGTATAGGTATAGGTATCGTATAGGTCGATAGGTAGGTAGGTAGGTAGGTAGGTAAATATTTGTTTTTGTACACCCTGAGACACCTATATGAAACTCATCGTTCATGCTTCAAGGTAGTGGATTCAAGAAAGACCGGAAGTTTCGTTATTAATATGTTGTTGATTTATCAACAGTACCATAGCCAATGCATAATTAGCAACTTGTGATAACCGTATTACCAATGAGCCACCACAATTGATTACCAAACATTAAATTAGGGGAAAAAACAAATTTATAACATTTATAAAATTCACCGTTTGTGATCGTCAATGGGGTCAATTAGTCATATCTATAAACTCGCTTGAGCTAACTAATGCAGCATCGTACATTTTGAGATGGGTTTGTGCATAAATCAGAATCGAGCAAGATTTATAAGGTGTGGGCTGTGGATTCGTCTAGATTACTCCAAGCCGTGTGTCAACTCTGCCACTATTTAATCTTACAAAAGGCATTTACTCTCTGAATTTTGCATGCAATAACGACATATGTGAGGGAGTTTGGCGACTTTTTGCAGCAAGTGAAATACGAAGTACGTAGGTAAGTGTATCAGTCTTGCACACCTGTTTGCGACGTCTGAATCACCTGCTTCAGGGTACAGATATGCTCAACGATTAATAATGCACTTCTTACATTACAGGCGTTAACATTCATTCTACCAAATGGTATTTCAAATTCAGTGAACGATATGAGAGGCCAGGAGACGAAACACGCTGGCGGGTTTGTGACTGCCTACAGAAGATTTGTCGAAAGAAATTAGTTACGTCGAAGCGGATTTCTTAACAACAAATAATCGATTTAGCGATTATCTCTGAAACTCCATTCATCCATTCATCCATCTATCTGTCTGTCTGTCTGCCTGTCTGTCTGTCTATCTGTCTGTCTGTCTGTCTGTCTGTCTGTCTGTCTGTCTGTCTATCTGTCTATCTATCTATCTATCTATCTATCTATCTATCTATCTATCTATCTATCTATCTATCTATCTATCTATCTATCTATCTATCTATCTATCTATCTATCTATCTAATAATATATATCTATCTGTCTGTCTGTCTGTCTATCTATTCATCTATTTATCTAGCTAGCTAGCTAACTATCCATCTATCTATCTATATATCTCTCTACATTTATCTATATATTTATTTATATACCTCTGTCGATCTGCCAATCTATTTTTACCAACTTACCTATTTGTCGGTTTCATTATATCTTACCTGTCGATGTTCGGCTATCTATGATCTTCGTCACTAAGTATTTATGGATAAATTTTGTATTGATGAAGGTTCGTATAGGGATATTAAAACAGATACGTGTTGAACAGCATTTGAATGCATGGTGCAACAACGAGAGTTGCAATGACTTTCCGAAATGCTCCTATCTACCGTGGAGAAGTAAATATTTGTTTAGGAGTTGTCAAGGTTTCCCTCCTTGAATCTTGACCGGCCAAATCGAGGTCGCAACCGTAGGACAACAGAATACCTGAAGTCCCTTAAATAGAACACAGCGATTGATGCTGAGTTTAGATTAGGCTAGGGAATTGATCTGTCTGGAGATCAGGTTTGTATTTAAAGGGACATAAGCTGTAACTTGAAGCAAGTTTTTTTCAGTATTCTGCTTCTGTGTATCAACTACCGTGTCTGACTCTAACCCGTTCGACATGCTGAAATTTCGTATTTCGTGAGTATTCTTTTTGTCAACACAGCTTGTATGTATGTAGTGATCATTGTTTATTGTTTAATATGAGTTCTAGTCCAGACTTGAATACAATTTTCAACAATAACAATGTAGATTATACTCATATAGGTTGTGTTGAAATGGTAAATACTTGGCATTGAATTACAGTTTAGGGATTCAATGCAGAGTGTAGGGAAATCACAAAACAAAAGTTCTGAAAAATATCCAAAAGATACAGCTTATGGAGCTTTAATTAAATGAAATACATTATCGGGCCTATACGACCTATTCGAGAGCAATGCTGAATAAATAAGACATCGTCGATGACATTATATCTGCCCTCCATTGGAAGTGTCTGAATGCAATTGATTCTGAGATGCCCACATTAAAGCATAATTGGAAATCAAAACTCAAAGTGACGTAAGCAGACGGAATAGAATCATGGGAAATATTGAGGGGAGTTTTATGTATTCGCGATATATGCCAACCCTGAAGAAAATCGGTCGAGTTTGTCTATGTGTTGGAACCGGACATGACAATTTGTTACAAAATGGCCGCAATGAGGGTACATTAGATCAAACTGTAGCAGTAAAACGCTTCGTGGATTTGTACATAATATAGCATTCTCCTTCGACTTTGTTTGAAAGGAATGGCTGGAGATATATTTGAGCAGTTGATAAAATGTCACAATCCGAATTCATTATGCAATAAATGAATATGCATAATGTAATCAATGGCACATTGTCCCTGCGCCAGGTTTTTAAGCAGATCGTTTGAGTAGGGTAGAGGCCTGGAACACCAAAAATATAATAACAGAACTTACAGCTGCTTGCTAGCCATATTTGATCGTACCATAAAGTAAAACGTGTGCACGTCGCATTACTTTACCCTTTAAAGTCCCAATAGCTGCATATGTTTAATACAACCGATCTCAAAATACCCTTAGTTTTCCAAGAAGTTTCTTTGAATAAGACCCCTCAGAGACTGAAAAAGTGTATAACGCTGCCATGAGTGTGAATTCAAAAGTTTTAACATCACTTTAGATTTCCCGCCATTTTCAAAAGCTAATCATATGACAGAGAAAATCAAGATTACAACAACAAAATGTTAACCATCGTGTGTTGTGCATTCAAGTAAATGGCATCATGCTTGTTTCTGTTATGATCACGATGTATATGTGCAAGAAATACTGGGTTATTTTTTCTATTTTCCCATGAGGGCGCCATTTTATGGGTGCGACACCCGTTTATTATCAAACCTGTTAAAACGTGTAGGCATGGTCCAAATCAGCGAGCAGTGATACTTCAATACAACTCCTTCAGTAAGTACATTTAAAAGAACTAACTCTCGTTTGAAAATAAAATCATGAAAATAATGCATAAAATTAGCAGCTATTGGGGCTTTAACGAAGTATCAACGAAATCATTTTTTTCATTTTGCATATTATGTACATTAAGAAATCACAAATGTCACTTTGTACTGTTCTGTCCTTTATATGAGCATTGTAGAATGGATTTAATACCTGAAAGATTTCGACTTGATCCTATACTTACGATAAGTTCATTGCTCTCTTGGCATCTGAAAATCAGTGTACTCTACATAAGCTGTCTATTTTCGTACACAAAGAATTCAAACTTCCAGACGAATTTCTTTTGCAGTTAAATAGAGTAAGTTAAGATAGTATTGTAAATACAGTTTTCTTTTCTTCTTTTCTTCATATCTCTGTATCATATACGTTTTTTGTTTGCGATGGGCTGAGGCCCAAGCATTTGAATAAACAATTTGAAATTCAATTAAGAAATCACCCAAAACGGCATCCTTTAGGGCAGTTACGGCTTGTAATAAAAAAAACAAATGCACTCGCATATGTTCCCCATAGCACTGAATCTTTGTGCACAATTCGAACGATATCAGTAAGACAACAACAACAATAACAACAAGTAGTAACCTGTTGGCCAGATAGGACCGTATCGAAAAGTATATAATGTCTTGACCACATGTATGCCACGGTGTACATACGGTAACTTTGCCAAACTAGATTTAAAATCAGTTTTAGTATATCTAGGTCATGACATTAACAGATAAAATTCAACCAAAAGGATCTTCACCAGACTACTTCCCTTGATATTGTAAGGAATCTTCACTGCAACTGCACATAGATGACTTGCTTCTTTGTATGGTACGTATCAGGCTTATCTATTCTTTTTCTATGAGCGAATCATTCCATATCAATCTATTTGAATGAACTTGTTTTATTTGTTTTTTGTTTGCTTGTTTGTATGTTTAATTGATTGATTGGTTGCTTGATTTATATGAATTCCATTGCTGTTCTGTTGGTTGGCAATTATTGGTGATTTTCTATGTATATGAGCTCGGAAAAAAAGTATCTCCAAATGATAATCCGGCCGATATCGACAACAGAATGTGTATAATGACAAAAATACAATGACAATCACATCGAGTCGTACAATCGTTGTCAATTTGGAATAATCATTATCACAATGTACGCATTTTGATGTGCATAAACAAGATAGATAACAAAAAATTCTAGAAAAAAGTGAAATTCATCCAAGAAAGACATAGAAACCTCAATTTTACGACAGGAGACTGATCTCAGGTGTTCGAGGGAAAGGTCAACGCATGTTGCCTGGAGTGTGACGCCAACCGTGCATAATTCCGCGGGTCATATAAACAAATGACATTCTGAAAACAAATGTCAATGGTACAGAGATTCGAATGCGGGTCTAAGAACTTTATCACGTTCAGGTTAAAAGCAAAAGGGTTTGTGAATGTCGAGACAAGTGTTTTCCCTACAGTAATACTTGTCGTCAGCTTTCAACAGAGATAGTTGGGTCTCTTCAACCATTTTTGGAATTTAACATCTTCTTGAACACTAATGAGAGGTGTATACACACGCTGCTCAGACAGCCTACGCAAAGAGACGATTGTCTTAAAAGCGACGCTGTAAAAAGTTTAACGATGATTGGCATGCATGCCTAAGTTCTCTGCAAATTAAAGTAAATCACAAAATCGAAAACTCAACCGTGCTTACACTTAACTGAAAAACAATCTGATTTTGCCTTCTAAATCGCTCGAATGATGTGACTACTTGTAAAAACAATCACTATAATAGGGAGATTGACCTTTTGACCATGATTGTTAGTAATGTTCCAATCGTTGAAAACTGCACCATGTTTTGTGCCTACGTAAATGATATAATGTGACCTCTTAATGCAGGACTCTCTGTTTGTTACATGTACCTTTAAAAGCAGAAATGAAGACGATGAAAAATGAGTACCAGGGTACATAGAACCTCAGTACCATTCAAACAACACGATCAACAGGTGATGACACAGCTACAATTTCACATAGACATGTTCATATTCTCATCAATGAACCTTAATATCTTTATGATGATGACTTGTCTTATAACACAAGACTTGCAGTACTGCACACATGGTCCTTTCTTTCGAGTGTATTCCTTCATGCTGAAATTACAAGTCCGCAGTCAAGGCAGTCAGTCAAATTTTTCAACTATTTAGGTTTGACTGTTTGTTTAAATAACACATCAACTGGTGCATGTGGGTGGAATACAAACGGCGATTGTATTTCGAACGGTTTTTCTTACCCTTGAAGGCATGGACATAAAAATTTCTAATAGTTTTGTACATTATGCAATGCAAATCTGAGCTGGTGATGAGTCAAATCGAAAATAAAGTAAAATGATGATAAATCGACTTGAGTTCTAATACATGGCATGAATGTAACCCTTGGCTACATATACGGTCTCTTAACCATAATGTCACCAGCGAAGTTTGTATACTCTAAGGCCCACTTGTATATGACTATGCTCAGGTGCACAGTGATTTACAGCAGAGCATGTCTAGGCATCAAACTGTATGTGAACTGGGAATAATATACCGGTGAAGAGATTGGGGATGGATCGTAGATAAATATATGATATATGGTGATTGATGGACGCATAGTAGGTCGAAAGCTGATGACGTCAATGTTACAACACAGCGTTTAAAATCTGTCTTTTATTCGGGTGAAAACAGAAAACAAGTGAAGGGAAAACCTGTAAGGAAAGGTGATATATTGTTTGAACGTGCATCAACAATATGCTTGTGTGAGGAATCTCGGTAGAAACCCCCCCTTAAACGTCTGGTGCAGCGATCATGCGTGAAATTGCAGAAATTTGCCGATATCGCAAAACGACGTCGATTGAGCCACTTCCTTGATTTCATTACAACGCGCTCTTCGACTGTTTCTGGCACTACGTTGATAGGAAATCGTGCCGTTGAATATTTCATTCGGTAATGTATTCTCGTTATCGCTATACTTCGCACCCTCTGCCAAGTGGCGTGACGTCACAACTTTTTTCCTAGCATGGTAAGAAGTAATTTTAGAAGCTGTCTTTTTATTCGTGTGTTTATTGCACATGTATACCTCCACACAGTTTTGCAAAAAGATTAAATGCCAAGTCACGTCAAATAAACAGGAGAACTAGGGAGAGGGGGTTTAATTTTTGGATAGCTTTCGTCGAAAAGAGAACTATTACTTAAAATTACATGTTCCACATGTAAGATATTCAGGACAGCGAACATAAAATGAAATACTGTATCATCACTGTTTTATTCCGCGGATACACCGTTAAAAGGTTTTGTGTCTCCAGAACTCGCTTAAGGAATAAAGAAACTAAAAAGCTAAAAATAGATCTTCATGGACACATGGTTAATATATGTCAAACACATATTTCTGGATCGGTTAGTTTTTTAACATCACGTTGATTTTTCTCTCACGTTTGCATTCATTGCAATGTCTTTTTTACTGTTTGCGTACTTGTTTGACTGTCCATACAAATAATATAAACATATATGCTCAACTTTGATGTAGGCCGACAAATGAAATTTATTGTAGCTAACCATGATGCGGTAGATTGCTCAGTTGCACATACATGCTCTCTTCAAAAAGTATTGTAGCCTGTTTTCTACCCACGCATTTTCATGAATCGTTGTACAGATTCACCCATACCGCGAGTCTGCTCTGCAGTGGGGATACGTAATGTGTCAACAAGACTTGGTTGCCCTTCATACAGATATTTGGAAACTACGACTGTAACTGTAGCAGAGAAAACAATCTTTGCTCTGTACGCCTCCTCTCTAACATTCTGAGCAAAGTTTCTGCCGTCTATACACGGTTTCAAGCCCGTTTGATGTTAGGGCCCGTTTGATGTTAGGGCAGTGACCGATCTCTCTCGCGGCCGTCGAATCTCGTTTGTTTCTGTCAAATGAGATAGTATAGTATAGATATATGGTACGTATTTTCTCCATTTTGAAACACTGCCCTGAGACGTCTGGCTCGCCCCATGAGTGGCAGACTTTGATAGTCTTTTTTGTTTATTTCGGACCCGTGAGGCAGCTAATCATTCCCTCTCGCCTCAAGACACTGTGTATCTTGACCGATTGATTTGATTACACATACGGGTAATCAAGATTTCGGCACTGATTAAACCCGCCGTCGTCAGATGTATTCTATCCGCTGAATGATTCAAGGTGTGCGCCAGATGGAACTACTCCGGGACTGGACAGGATCACCATTATGGGGTAGCTAGACTTGTATGTAGATGCTCCCATTATAAAGAACATGCTCCACCGAACTGTTTCAAAAAATATGTTGTTCATCTTTGATGTTTTGATTTGAAATGAAAACAAAGCCACATTCTTACCACATGTAAAATTGCCAACTAACCAAACATGCAGTTTTCTTGAAATAATTGCAGGTGACCACTCATTCACGGCGCTGTACGTAGAGATCCTGCTCAGTACAACCGAACGACTCTTACCAAGACACATCAAAGAATCTTGGGTTTAATCGCCGACATAAACCACAGAGAGGAACTGCGATGACAGATACCATGACGACTGACAGATCATGCAGTTCAAGGACATTTGCGGCCAGGCTGATTGGTAGTCAGGCCGAATGAAGTCTTTAGATGCTGGGTGGATTAGTATTCCATTTATGCAAATTATATCAATATTGAAATTTATGAAAATTATTCATTATCATCATGGAATATTCATGTACATAGCATCTTGCATTTTATATAGATAGAGTTGGGAAATAGATAACGTTAATTAGATGAAAACGTCGACTGGCATTCTAATCCTGCTCGGATACGATTGGCAACCAGAAACTCGGCTATGTCTGCCTACTCATCCCGGTTAATGGGTAGGTAGTTGGTGGCTTACTCGAAGGAAAAACATCCACATATTTTATTAGCCTCATTCTGTCTCAAAAGCTATTAAGATGACACCTTGTGTCTTGTCAGCTTCGTACGGTAACAGGACGGTTTCACGTCAGTAACTTCACGGAAGGATGCATATTGGTAGTAGTCAAGATACATGGGTCAATGTAAGCCAGGGAAAAACTTGTCAACCAGCTGAACTGATTGACGCCCCATGTCTTCGTGTGGACGTTGGATACACCATTCCGTTTATAGGTGAGGCAGGTTGATGTCAACAATCACCATTTGGCGTGCCACATTCGAAAGCGTTTTTCACAGCGCATTAGCTTATTGCTCGATGAACGAAGCCCGCCCCGTTGAATGCCCCTCACAACAGGGAAACTCCACGACAGGGGTATCTGTCACTGGGCATATCCGGATAAAACAAGAGGCGAAAGTAACTATAATGTCTCAAACCTACCTCAGACAGACTTTCTTGACAGAGTACATCACAGTAATACCATTGATAAATACTGGAATTCGAAATCAGAAACTGCAAGCTAATTAAATGCATATCCAATGGAAAGGCGCAGTGAAGATGCCATTCGCAATTCTGTCTTTGTACATCGCACTGTCAATAGGCCTTGATCAATAGCAAGATGGTCCTGAGGAATCTATGTATATTTTATTTACTTACCAAGAATATCGATGAACAGTGTTGACTGACAGATAAACACAAGGACGATAAGGGTCGATTAAGGGATCGTTGATCATAAATGCTGACGTAATCCCATACTTTGTGGGGGAGGAAGTCAGTCCCCAATTCGTTTTGCGTGCGTCAAAATTGCTAAAAAAGATCCTGCTGTTATAAACAAAATAATTCAGAGACGTGAAATCATAGTTAACACGATATTTTAATCATGACGCGTGAAAGTAGAATGGAAGAGAGAAACTCGACAGGAATATACTGGAAATACACACAGGGACACATATTTGTTGTTCTTATTTTATTATATCTTTATTTCGGACTTGAGCGTCCATATTAAAGTCAGATAAGGCAATAGTATGAAAATTCAGTTACAAAATTAAATTATGGTTGAAAAGATAGAAAAATTGATTATATCTACATACATAATCCAATGGGTTTCTTTTAAACAGACATTTAAACAAAGAGTAACTTATTCCAGAGTTTTACCATCTCTGAGTTGAAATACAATGATTTACATACATTTCGTACAATTGCATTGCTACTTTTCAAAGTCTTTGTCTCAGGCTGTTAATCTGATTTCTCAGAAGAGCATCAAAGTTGCTTATTCTGTTAGATACAAACATTAGACTCGCGCTGCTCCGTTTCTCATAACCCAATAACAGTCGTGTAGCATTATTGTAAGCAACTTTCAATTTTTTCAAGGCATTTGTAGAATAGTTATTCCATATTGGTCCCCCATACAACTGATAACAATAGCTTTAAATAGAATGCATTTAACATGAAAAGTACCATGTGGAATTTTCTCATTCGCATATTCGCTACTGCGTAAAAATATCTCGTCTGCCGCTCAATGTCATCATCATCTCTGAAATGGTCAGTTAACACGAACCCTAGATGTTTTTTCTTAACAACAATGGTTAATTTAACCTCGTCCAGATACACACATGGAATGCGCCGAATCCTACTATGATTCGCAAAAACGCACATACAGTTAGTCTTTTTACTGTTGAAAATGATGTCGTGAATATCACTTTAATGAGTACAGAGATCTATTAACTTTTGTGTACCTTTACTAAAGGACTAATCAAGCAGATATCATCCGCGTACATTAAGTGATTAACAAAAATGCACCAATATTACAGCCAGTATTCAAGTTTGATAAGAGAACACTCAAATTATCAATTTAGATATTAAAGAGCTTCGGTGATAAAATACCACCTTGCTTTACACCGTTAGTGACAGTAAAACCCTCAGATAAACATGTACCCCAACGAATAATAATAATTTGAGTTCGATACCATTTACAAGAAATCTGACAAGGTAGATGGGAATTTTACGTTGAATTAATTTCTTGAAAGCGTCCAATGGTTCACTCTGTCAAAAAGCCTTTAGAGGCGGTCCATAAATGTAATAAATACATTACTACCATGTTGTCTATAATAATTGATAATTTCCTTCAGAATAAAGAGGCACATATCAGTGGAATGTCCTGACTTAAAACCAAATTGGTTATCAGTCGTTCCCAGATAAGAATCAATGTGACGCAATAAAACAAGTTCAATTATTTTAGAAGCAATAGTGGAAAGTGCAACAGGACGATAATTGTTTTTATCTGTAATATCACTATTTTTGTCTTTGATAATTGGAACAAGGATAGTGTTAGAAAGTCGTCTAGGGCAAACTGCATGGACAAGCATAGCTGTTAAGCACATACTTAGCAAAAGAGAAACTTTCTGACTAGCAAATATAAAGTGCTCAGCGGCAAGATAATCTGAACCAGACGTTTTTCCAGTCTGTAGCTTACTAATTGATCACTTATGTCACCTGGTAATACAGTGAAACTGTCTTGCAGTGAACAACTGTTCATAGCATCTGTGCGGTTTTAAACATGTGGATCCACTATTATATGGCTCCGACGCAGTACTTAATCAGAGTTCATCGAGAAAAAATGGGACACAAATCGCGACAACCTGAAAAACAAAAAACCCACAATGTTAACTGTGATAGAAGAATATATCCATATTAATGTGAAGATTTTGCACAACGTGCGCGTTGAAGACAAGTTGGTATTCTTCGTACATAATAAAGAAGAAAGCTTTCCTGAAAGCAATTTTGCATTAAAGAGTTTCGTTGGAATTACTTTTATAGTGCGTCAGCTTTCATATCACCACGGGACCGTGATAGCACGTGGTCATGGATTCGCTGCTCTAAAAATAGGACTTGCGTAGGGTCGACGTGTGTTATACTCTAGTTCCGCTTCTTTCGAGGCGCGTCTTCGATAATTATGCGTGCATGCGGCGCACGGCACACTGTGACCTTCTTCAAAGGACGAGCGAAAGATTTAACGAGACTTCAACAGAACCCATGTGTGAATAATGGTAACCAATTTTTCAAAACACATACCATGGCTTTATGACTTCTGTCTAGCCTGGCATTGACCAAATTTCCGAACTTGGGCCCACAACATGAAACACTAATTCCGCATTAGTGAGTATCGGAATAAATCGTGCATTATCGAAACACGTCTCTTTTTACGTTACATTCACCTGAGTCGCTCTATGCACGAGGAACACGGCGGGCTAGCGCTATCTTGAAAATGTCACTGAGAATGTCGTACATTGAATATGGATATTAATTTGTGAAATCCCCGGTATATCGTAAAATAGTATTTTGTTGCGGAAAGACGCGACAAATTGAGAAGGAACCCTGGGTAAATTTCATTGCTCAACCAACTAGGGTGGTGTCGGGTCCACCAGTGAAGGTCCAAGTTTTGATGAAAAAATTGCCCAATTTTACAGACGTTATCAGATAGAGAGAGATTAGATAGCCATGACTATTTTTGTCTGAAAGAACCAAATAATCTAAAAATTACCAGTTGTGAATTCAGAAACATCGCTATGGTCTTTGTAAAAATATGCTAGAATGTGTTGGCTTTAAAGAAATCGAGTTGGTGAACGTAGCGTGTGTAATTTAACTTGCAAAATTATTTCCACGCTAGTTACAATGAAGGAAGGCATGAAAAAAAGGTTCTTTCATTTCCTGGAAATCTATCCCCGCGCTACCTGAAGCATGAACGCTTGTAACTGTTAAATTTCCGTATATTGATTCCCTGAATCATCGGTAGATGCTTGACGCACTCCCTATGTTTAGGAAACTCTCGCGATTGGTTCCTAGACACGGACCGTGCATTCGAAATGTGTCTGTATGTCCTTATTGTTGACGATCGAATTCACATCCAGAAATTCTGCTGTGAACAGTGGTTGTTGAATGCATGTATCAGTTTGGTTCTTAGTCGACGCATAATATCTTACATCTGGCAAAAATGTTCCCGGGGCCAACTGTACCCTACGCGATCGCGGGCGCTGTCCAAGCTTTCAGCCATTGGATATAAATCTTCTGGGAAGAAAAAATATTGAGTAATTTACAAGTCAAGAGAAACGTCTTTTGTATATCTCGTAAAGAGGAAAACAAACGACTTGCAGGATTCATGTTAACCCTATTTTCACACTTTTACGACTAAACGGAAATAGGGGCATCAAGGAGTCAAGACTGCGCAAGCCAATACCTAAAAACCTAGCAAATGGTCCGATAGTCTTTTATTGCCTTTAGAATGTCACTCGTGCCTTGAAAGCTTGATGAAAACCATCACAGTGTCAATTTACTGAAACGTGCAGTGGTTTGAACTTTTGATTGCTTCTTAATCCAGGCAGTCGCCCTGCGTGACAATGAGCATGCTGTCGTTGACCTCGATGTTGGCCAGGAGGAGAGCATGATGGGTAAGCACCCGCGGCGCATTTCTCCTCTTCCTTTCAAGATAAGACGATAATTTGCCAACATCGCAGGTTTCGCATTTGGTATTCAAAATTTGAAACGCTATACGAACTGATAAAAATTACGCTCTACACTTTCACTATAACATACGCATCTGCTCATTCTCGTTCTTCGAGGGAGTGATATCGATGTTTTTTAAACATTGTACAACCCCCTGTGTCAAAATGAACAAATCCTCTTGGTAAAAAAAACATCACTTTAACGTGTAAGTTTTCGATCTCTCGAAAAGCTTTTCATAAGGTCTCGGTACCAGATGTTGTTAAAACGTAGATAAGGGAGCGTTCCGACATTTGGCCGGGTGGACCGGTAAAGCTTAGGTGGGGCTCATATAAAATTATTACGTTTGAGGTTTTTCACAAAGCACTTAGGGGGTCCGCTTGATTTTGAAAACATGTCCACGTTGAAAAAACCTTGTTTCAATGTAAGAGATTCTACGAAATAGGGGAGATTCTTGGCATGTGTTCATTCTCGGATATCATTTTTAATCACAGAAGTTTGAATGCAATTATTGTTATCTGCCTCATCAACATCATTCCTTAATTGGCAAGCAAAGGTTTTCTCGCCATTAACTGAGTAAGCCTAGTGGAAATGCCAGGCCTTAAAGGCTTCGGCTGAGGCAGGTATAGCCATTATGCAAGCTAGATTTGAAACGAGGACGTTGTACTTGTTCATGAGTTGATTTTTCGCTTTCAGATACGTGTACAGATGATATCTAACCATTCACCAAGAAAACTGAACAGGCGTTTATTAATGAAAACTATCTTTGACTTTGCTTTCCCACTGTAAGTTACTACTGCATTAGAATGCGATGATTAAAGAATAAAAACATATGTTATCGATTTAAACGAAGCTTTTCTATTTCCTTTAAAGAGTGCTAATTTATTGAATTTTTAGTGTAAACTTACAATCATGACAATGACGATTTTTACCAACAAGTTATTTATTATACACTCAGGGAATAATTGATTCCCTGTCGTGATCTCTTTGTAAGGAAATAGAGTAAGACTAGTACTACTGTCATCTTTACTGGGATTGCATACACACAGCTCCTACTTGGAATACGATTAATGAGTGGGGCTATAAAGTAACACAATATGTTGTGTATGTAAGTTGTATCTCTAGTGATACAAGAGCGAAGGCTAATTCAATCGCTGATTCTATTTTTAAAGCCCGCGTTTTCATATATTTAGATACAAGAATTCAAATTATTTTCTCCCAATTGTAAGTTCAAATCTTACGTGAAATCCGTCCACAAAATGGAAATCTATGATGTAATGTCGAAGAACCTCCAAGAAAACCATATAGAAAAAGTGGTGTGCTTGTGTTTCTTATGCATTTGATTTATAGTTGTCATTTGTCTTTTGTTGTATTCTCTTTTGTCACCGAACTTTCTGTTTTTGTTTAAATAAAAGAGAAAATAAAAATACTTTAAAGTATGTTTTTGCAGTGTTGCCGTCCTTAAATAATCATTAAACGCTTGAAGATATGATCGTAAACTAACAGATGGTATCACGATCCAGAGGCTATAGAGTGTCCCTCTCATCAGCAGGGAACTTGATACTTAGAAATGGCTGCAATACATGTAGCTTGTCTTTCAGAAAGACACATTTGCCTCTCTTTGGTTCTCCCTTTCTCAGCAGCTGTGGGTAGCCATCTCTGTGTCATTGCCCAATTTACACCATCTCCATACGTAATCTTTCATTTTGGCATTTTTGGTGGTAGAAAGGTATTCAAAATGCAGCTGTAAAAATGTTAACTTTCGCTAGAAAGTGAGCTGTTCCAGACATAATTTGGCTGCAGGATCGTTCTGAAATTGTAAAAAAGAATGATATTGAAATGGCAGACCTAGAGATATTCCCTGATGAAAATGGTGGCAATAAAGTAATAAATCAAAATGACAGCATCATATGGGACGGATATCTTTCTGATCCTTTCTAGACATAGTTCACTAAGT
The DNA here is from genome assembly GCF_041260155.1 of Ptychodera flava. NCBI lineage: Eukaryota > Metazoa > Hemichordata > Enteropneusta > Ptychoderidae > Ptychodera > Ptychodera flava. Next base: position 22,295,318 of record NC_091933.1, on the reverse strand, counting down.
GTATTAGATCTGGAAGAAAAGCAGGCTCTTAGGTAAAAAATCCCCTCCCCCGGCGCACCGGGGATGGCCGTCATTCTCATCGAGTAAGAGTGTTCACTAGTGTTGACATAAACACGAGAAGAATTTGCCAGCCCACCCCGAACGGAACAACTGAACGCTCCCTTAAGCCGATTATATGCTTTGAAACAGGTGTTCTCGCAAAGGATGCAATTTTAAACAGCTAGACGAGATATGTCTTTTGCCACGGTACCCCGTTGGGATACCTTACAACACATGCTGCTTTTGATACATTACAAACTCTCATCTCTTTCGGGGCATGATTGCATCATGACATCACAGAATTATCCATTTCAGAGGCTCCCCGTTACCAGACGTACTCCCCATGAAAGGGCTAGTAGCTGTTTATTTTCAATTATTTTTACTATAATTGTTGTTTTATATGTCAAGTATTAGTTCTTGTTGTACTCCCGAACCATCCATTAATTTGTTTGTCAACATAGCATTTGTTGTGTAAAATACACAGCAGTTGTTTACATTTGAAGTCCAGTTAGAATCATAAGTAATTTGTCAACTACAACAATACAGGCTGAGCTGAAGATTACTATTTTCGTTTGGTGTTTGTCAATTGCAGGTTCTTGTGCCTAACGGCGTGTTCAAACATCCATTATTTAGTTAGTCAAGACAGCACCGATAGTGTAAAATACCCTTGTCAATAGTAACAATGCAGTCTATGCATAAACAGGGACGAGTTGAAGAGCTCAACACTTTGTATCTCAACATCCGGTGCACCTAAGGAAAGCCTAATCGTCTTCAAGAAAACAATCGTGCATTTCTTCTGACAGCGTCTAATAGTAAAATCTAGACCATTCAGTATCATGCAGGTTTTATATTCTCAAGTCTTGTCAAAAGTCCTTTATGAAATTTGGTCTTTTGAAGGTGCCAGCATATGGAAACTGATATAGGTTTCTGGACAAACATACTACCTCGCGGATGAGCTGTCTTTTCTGCAGCTATACTGTACGTCAAAATATCACGGGTTGGAAACACTTTTCCATCTCAGCAGTTGGAGAGGCAAAGGACAAGCACATTAGCCATAATTACGACATTCAAGCATTTAATGATCAAAAATATGATTCATGAACTCAAGGTGGCACATGTTACCCGAGAATGCTGGTTATTAAATCATGTTATATAGCTACTAGTTTTACCTTTTTCATATATGTATGAAATATGTAAAATCAGAGTGATTTCTTGACCCATGGAGATTACGTCGCATATAATGTTCCTGTGTTTGGTAAGACAGCATCGTCTTTTCGACCTCATACCTGGTCAACTTTATCAGATATCAAACTACAGGGTCAAAACCTACCGTGATTAGATCAGCGCGATTTACGTGCACTCGGCGCAGTTCTTCCTCGGCACCACCTCGGTTTTGACAAGGTCAGCCCTCGCGAGAAACAATGAGTCCTCACGAGATTGCCGTTTCAGATTTAAGCAATCGCTGTGCATAATTAAGGAGCTGAACTAGTTTCCGTTATGCTCAGCTTGTTGAGATTTTATATCTTAAATTCTACCTTTGGGAATAGAGTCGTGTTCTGTGCAACAGTTTGCTTTAGCTTGATTTTTATAATACTGCCCTGACCGCTGTAGAAGTATTTGCTTTTAATTTAATTTCTGTGATCTTCCTTTATTTGTTTCGCTGGAATTTTAAATGATCACCCCTTGTCTTCACAGTATATTGCAGTTGCAAACTCTTTCCCCAAATTTTCTTTCCGTTTTCGACCACGAATGTTTCGACTGGTTACTCAATAATAAAGTCATGGAGAAGATCGACTGGGGACGCTGGATCTGATTCTCTTTCAAAATCCCACAATTCACTACATTACTGTAAAACTGACAGAAATACAGCGGAGAGAAGACATGCCAAACAACGAACAGTGTTTGTGGATTGTCCGTGTAAACGAAGAGGCTCCGTAACGTCCTATAAACCTTTTGACAAGGGAACAATGGGAAGAATTTATAGAATTGTTTCATTCTTTAGTTATTGAGCCATAATACAAATTTAAACTAAAATGTCATGAAAATCGCGCTATTCTGACGACTTCCGAACAAGATGTTAAACGCCACCTTGCTTGAAAATATTTATAAGAAACAACGCAAATAGGTCATTTAATGTCATTTGGAAATTGTAAAATATAGAGATGTAGTGTTGTTATATATTTATTTATTGACAGTACATCTTCGTATCTTTATGCGTATCCCTTTATCCTCTTGGCTCGAAGGATACGACTTTGCGGCAACACGCGCAATCGCAAACTGCAACTACACAAGTGCTGAAACCATGAAGCGGTATTTGTTCTGTGAGTGAACATATTTCTGGCGGCCTTCTTTCAAAGGAGTCGCATGCATGCAAACGCGGTTCCTCGCGGCCCGATCACAGCGTTACTTCACTAAGATTATATGATTTCTATTATGCGTGCTCGTTCTTCATCATCTGTATCTACTGACGTTTGAGCGTCACAGAGAGTTTCAGCACAAAACTGAAATATTGTACACATAGGCTTTATGTCATATTAATTTGTTAGTTGTTGTTCAGGTCAATATCAATAGTCCCAAATACAGCGTGAACTTGAAATGTTCGCAACGACATCAGAGCTACTGCGGCGTTGACGTTTTCGCGATTGTCGCGTTTGCATATTCTCGAAAAATCATTTCGAATTGATTGTGCACTTTTGTACTGTACTTTGTACGTCCGTTGCAAGAACAGCGTATTTACTGGACGAACAGAGTCGGGTTACAGGTAGTCTTATTGTATCTAGAATGATGTGAAGTCAACTTGCATCGTCAGTCGGGAAGCATGAGCTAGGATCTTACTGTATTTGTAATAGTAATTGTCAGTTGTTTTCTCTTACTTCCGATTGAAAGCAATTGCGTTACTAACTATTAGAGTACCTTCATTCCTTATGGTTATATTTCTTTACTGTAAATAAAACGCAGAAATCCTCCCTCCTATAATTCGATTTGTAAACCGCTGTTGAAGTTAACGGTCACGGTAGAAATGCTATGTGGGTCGCCGCACGTGTCCTTCGATGCGCCATTGAAATATACCCTCGACGTAATATGGATATGGTTGTCGTGGTTTAGAAGGCAAAGCTTGAAAGACGTCGACTTGGCTGTATACGTTAATATTTAAAAAGGTAATTCAGGTGTTGCTCCTGCGTAAATTCGAGATAACTTCTTCAACTTGTTCGTATTTACACTTGTGTGGGTGGGTTTCTCATACATACATACATACATACATACATACATACATACATACATACATACATACATACATACATACATACATACATACATACATACATACATACATACATACATACATACATACATACATACATACATACTTACATACATACATACATACATACATACATAACATACATACATACATACATACATACATACATACATACATACATACATACATACATACAGACAGACAGACAGACAGACAGACAGACAGACAGACAGACAGACAGACATACATACATACATACATACATACATACATACATACATACATACATACATACATACATACATACATACACAGAAAACGTGTACATTTTGAAAATTCTACATCACAGTACCGTTTCGAAATAACTCAAACAAATCAGTTCACATTTCTAGTTTTTTCAGTTGTTGCAATTCTTTGTATTTGTCATACACATGGTGTCGATTTACTTCACGTTTATTGCATTGGAAATCTGACATCTCGGCTCTAACTCAGCGTTCAGACTCGTTGATGCCTTATGTCAGTTATGAAAAAGGCTCTCGGATAACTGCAAGCAGTACCGCGTCCCGCTGCTACCCGCGCCAGACGTTATACAAGGAAGATTAAAAAGGTACGTATTCGATTCTGACATGGGCAAATAAGAATTGCATTTACTCACCTGGGTGCGTACATCACGCTTTTAGCATGACTTGTCCTCGGGGACTTACGCAATCAAAACGCTTATAATTGTCATAGCGCAGTGCCTTTTGGAAGATATAATTAATGCAGATGTGAGAAGCGGGCATTTCGCCTCGAGCTTCAAAATTTGATTACTATCCTTGCTACTTAATGTCAACGTTTTCGAAGTCAACGACATTTTCACTTTAATGAGAAATGGACTTTCGCCATGTTTTCCTGACATATATTTCGTGAAATGTTTCTGTTTTATGTCAACCGTTGACCCCTATCGGTTCGTTTTAATTATAACGGAACCGCCGTCTCGGTAACACGACACACATATATTAGTGTACGAGATGGCTATATACCTGATATAAAGACTGGCTTTTAATTCCTCTAACATCCTCAAGACTGTGAAAGAGATCGCCTTTGCATACACAAGTCGACAAGTGGGCCTTATCCCTGATTGTAATCGCGTGCAGGATGCTTCGTGGATATAGAACTTGACTTCCCTAGCGTTTCCTAGGGGGCATCCTCTGTGGTTTAAAAAGGAACTAGCGACGCCAGTAGTCAAATTGGCTGCACTCTCGCGAGCTTTACCAGTAGCAATTGTGTGTACTAAATATGCTAGCATCACCACGTAAGAAGTAATGTGGTTTCTGTTCGAGATTGTCCATTGTCTGGCATTTTAAAGGGATAATTTGGCATATATTTACTGAAAATGATAGAGCTTTTACGGTTATTTGTAAGTATATCTGTGGCCGCAGTTCCTGAAATCTCGCTTCGCTATAAGACTATGCTCTAAGCAGCAGTGATAGCCGAATTGATCCCGAAATCACGATTACCCACAAAATCTTGCCTTAAAACTTCACAAATTACACAGTTTAGCGAGGGAAAGACATTAGCGAGTACATCATGACCTTTATCGGGACAATTTCAATGTTTATCCTGATTTACAGGAATTGCGTTTAAATGCACACTCGGAGAGAGTTTAAACTTGATATGTCACAGGGGTGGCCTGTGGCTGACCCGAAATCAGGTTGTAATCACTCTTAATGTTCTCATTAAATATTGACAGGGGAATTACGGCAATGTTGATCTGTACATATGTCGCGGCCATTCGTGCTTACATATGCCGTGCAACAAATGGCTTGGTAATCCGTGATAATCCGTGATGACTCCAGCGGTATATCTTATTTCAAGAACGCAATTTTCTGTAAAAAAAAAACGATCAGAGAACTATAATTAATGCTGTTTGCGTAGGAAGCTTGACAAAACTGCAGATGTCTTCCCGGTGAATGGCAGTGGTTGATACAAAAAATTGTAGACCGTCAAAATGTAAATAAATCAAAGAAAACACACATTATCGTCGAAAGTATTTTCCCTGAACATGAACTCTCCCCGGCAACTCTTTCTGTCTCTGTTCCTTCTCTCTGCATCTACCTGTCTGTCTGTCTGTCTGTGTGGACGTACGTTTGTCTGTGTGTACATGGTCTCTACATACATGGCACGATGCACATGCATGACACGTAATAGGTTTGTATGTATCATTTTTAACATCATTTTATTATTAGGCTGGTATTTACAGGTTTTTATCTAGCAATTTTTTATTTTGTATTTATCTCTTTTATTTTTATTGATGTGTAAAGCTCATTGGGATTTTTTAAATTTGATGCGCTCTATAAGAAATAAATATTATGTATGTATGTATGTATGTATGTATGTATGTATGTATGTATGTATGTATGTATGTATGTATGTATGTATGTATGTATGTATGTATGTATGTATGTATGTATGTATGTGTGTGTGTGTGTCTGTATGTATGTATGTATGTATGTATGTATGTATGTATGTATGTATGTATGTATGTATGTATGTATGTATGTATGTATGTATGTATGTATGTATGTATGTATGTATGTATGTATGTATGTATGTATGTATATATGTATGTAGGTAGGTAGGTAGGTAGGTAGGTAGGTAGGTAGGTAGGTAGGTAGGTAGGTAGGTAGGTAGGTAGGTAGGTAGGTAGGTAGGTAGGTAGGTACAGTATGCCTGAATGTACGTAAATGTATGTGAGTACATATATATATATATATATATATATATATATATATATATATATATATATATATATATATATATATATATATATATATATATATATATATATATATATCCATCTTGACCGGTATCAGATCGGGATTCACGTAATAAAAGCGTAATAAATATAGCATTAAGTTCACTAGATTTGGTAATGGCGGTAACCTGTCGTCACTGAGGCAGACGGGTGTTACATCGGGCAATATTCGTCAGTGACCCGGGAAACTTCATAATGCGATCCATGATTGCATTAAATGTATGAAGTAAAGTGTTTGATGGAAAAGATAGCGCTACCCGTCTCTTGAGTAAGTGGATGAGGTACCACAGGTTTTTGCGAGAGCAAATACAACGGAAATTATGGCAACGTTGTTTTCAACTGAACCGTTCACAATGTGTGACGGCAAGAGTCTTGCGATGGTAAAGACACGAATCGTTTCCTATGAGCTCTACATGTGAGATTTCAGCCCCCAAAAAAATGTTCTTTACGAACAAGATATCGATGACAAGACGTGCAATTTAATACATTGCGGCAACATCTCGCTTTTCACGAGATTTGCGTCATCGTATATCATTGAGTCCCCGAGGTGTTGCATCAAAGTGCCGCCGTGTCAGCTACTTTAGCATGCAGCAAAACCATTCCTAAAATTGCAAGGTATTCGTATTTGCGGACTACAATGGGATTGCGGAATAAATTTTTAAAGTCACTCCCAGCAATCTGCCTGCACTCCGAGAACATTCTGGTCCTTAATGAATTATCAAACAGACACAGTCATTGTCATAAATATTTTGTCAGACTGTTTCTTAGGGAAGTCGAGTATTTTGTGTTAGAATCTTGAAACGTGGTGAAAGAGAGGCGACAACTGTGAACCCGGTGACGTAATTTGCAAAGCAAGCAAAAATATAACTATTTACCTTGGTGTTAGGGTACAGTGCGGTAGACGTTTATAACTCATATCATTCAAGTTAAATATTCTAATCACTTTCTTAGTTTTCAACATTTCTTGTTATTGTAAAACAAAATGCCATATCAGTGCAATATTATTCAAAATGTTACGACTGTTATAGTATATTTTGATAAACAGTTTGAAGTTACCAGAATTTCCGTAAAAAACAGGTTCGATGGACTTTCTTAAACCACAATACTGTTATTTGTTCACCAAGACTAGTGTGTCGGCTTCAACGATTGTCGTGTCACAAAATTAGAGTTTGTTTTCTTGGACCATTTGCTTTGATCACATTTACGTCCAATGAATGCAGAGGGTTTTGTCAGATATAACTTTTCTTCTTTGAAATTAGCGTGAACACTTCACTTTTCTCCTTTTTCTCGATGTACGTAAACCTCTCCAGTCCTCAGTTTTGTACTACTTCTTGAAAAACTTCGCATACTTCAATTGTAGCCGAGCATGAATTGGGGTTACCAAGCTGCACTGGTCGTCGCACAACATCGTTCAAAAAATTTCAGTTTCAACTGATTTGATGGTTGTTGTAAACACCTTAGATTTTGTGTCTGCTCGTGATAAAACTTGGAAACGGATTGAATGCGTGACAGTCAACGCCTTACTGAAACCTTTGGGTATCCCATAAAACACGGATGCCCATGTACAGCTATGCCAATGTGCGCATGCTCATAAAAATAACAAGAATGACTATAATAAACCGAATGCATAACTACATGGTGAGTAACGGACTTTCTAGCTGATGCATTTTTACGTTTTGAACTTTTCCACCGAGTAATTCAACACCTCCCCAAACTACTGATTAGAAAAATTTACTTGATCAAATTTCCCAGCGTTCAAGTATTTTCTAAAAAACCTCCCTTTTCAGTAGATTTGTTTGTATACGCCGTTACTGAAGGTCGTGTAAACTCCAGGAAATCCCCGACCTATTTCATTTTATGATCTAATTTCTGCGCTGCTCTATGGATGTGTACTTTGCTTGATAGAGATGAAATTGGATGGAAGTTTCTGTGTATTTTTGATCTTGAAACCGTAACAGATGAAACAAAATCCCATTTTATCTTGTATAACTTCAAAGAGAGGGGAAGTGTTCATGAGAGCCAAGAAGAGGCCAATGTCCCACGGGGATTCCATCGCAGAATTCGAACTGTCAGTCCTTACATGAAAAAATTAACAGCTCTCAAAGGGGAGGAGGAACGAAGCCGTGAAAGGTATGGATGTTCTTAATGCGAGCACGCCGAGTACTTTCAGAAATATGCGACTATGGATGAATGTTTCCAAGGGATTTAAGAGATGATGATTTGGAATAACGGGGAAATTGGAAAGCACTCACAAGGACGACGCTTTTTGTATTACGCTGATGATATTTAGTCATTTCTCTGATATTCTTTCTGACTGGTTTGCTCAATTTTGAACTTCGATGAGAAATCGCCAAGGGCGGCTTTCGATGACGGATTGCTTTACGACTTCGCGGATGCTTTTATGATGTTTAATGATCATAAAAATCCCAAAATTCAATCACAGAAAGTGGTGATCGGACTGTTTCGGATATGACTAGATCATCATTCATATATGAGACGGGCGCGAAAGGTTACAAATGCTGCTAACTCGCGAAGCCAACTTTCGGCTGCTAAAAGTGAAAGCAGAGAAAAATGAGAACGGTCATTGAACGTTTCCATCACAGGGAAATGTTGTCATACGTACTACCTTATGATGTTAACATTCGACAACATGTTGTCATGGAGTTGACATGTGATCAGTGAATTGGGCAATCACAAATAATGACCAATCAATCGTTGAGTAGTTCGATATTTGCACACACATTTAACGACCGTACGAAACAATACACAACAAAGAATGAACAATATTCTGAGAACATATACATAAGATTGTAGATTTTTTTTGAAACCATATAAAGGTGAATTTTTTGTTATGGACTAATCGCCTCGGAACAATCTTTGCATACAAGACTTGCGTACCATATTACAAACCGTTAGTTAGTCGTATGGGATTGAAGCTGTCCAGGTCAAAAAAAATTCTGTTGAAGCATATACAGTCAATTTATTGCACCAACTGTGTCCGTTTTTCTGAAAGGATTTTTATTCACATAACAACTTGATTTTAGTACATGTACATCATAGGGTAGTACGAGAGACTGCATATGCTCTTGAATCCTACGCAAGCTGATATGCAGATGTCTCATATGCTGATGGTACGGTCTACGTGAAACGACGTCTGGTAAAACAGTCCACGAGCAAGGCTTCTCTACATTGGATATGTCTTGCTGATGCCGACGTAGCTTGTAATGTTAGCACTGTGACATTATCATAATTAAAACCACAAACGGCTAAAATAATTTCTAAGCGTTTTGTTCGATAAATTATTCTAACGCTTTGCATATTTTCAATGACATTTCGAACCTGTCTACGTGTGCTATTCAGCATGCCAGTAGTATTAACGCGAAGCAACAGCACTATTTCTATACAACTTCAGAATCAACTTCACAATTGGCTGCCCAAATCTTTCCATTATTTTTTACCATTATAGAGAAAGTATTAATTCAATGTAAATATAAAAGAATAAATTTTATAGAAATATAATACATATGTTGCCATGGATAGATTTCACTTGTTTTCATTCATCAGTGGACAGGGTTGGAAGAAAAAGGAAACACTCAGATATGTTACAACGGACGGATTATGTTTGTCCTAATCTATTAGTCGACTGGGTTATAGAGAACACATCAAGTTAAACACTTATTTAATGATTACAACACTGAATATATTAAATGATTGACACTGTAGAAATGGCTTTCTGATCATTGAATTGTTTAGGATATTTTTAGCAATGCAGGGTTTAAAAACGTGTGGCAAAAGTGGTGAAACTTTTAATCACATAACTTGAAACAAGCTGAATCACATGACTTGACAGAACTTGAGAAAATTTGTTTCGGAATACATATTTTATTGAATATTGGCAGAGACAGATTTTAATTTTCTTGAAGATGATAACCCTCTAAATGTTTTGAGAACAAAACAGATTTGATATTATTTTTGAAAAACAGCGCAACTTAAAAATTTTTTGAAAAAATTTGGAAAACCTAGTGAAAAAGAAAACTTTTAAAGCTAGTTGTGAAGCAGTGAAAGAAATTGTTCTTGCAGTCCCATGTACTATATACTCATGCTAATGAAAGAAGAAAGATGATTATGTTTGACAATGCCGACAGCTAGATGACATTTGCAACAGCAATTCTTTCACAATATCGAGGTGTTGGCGGCACCAAGAACTCAATAACCTTTCCGACAAGACCAGTTTCTCATTATTCTCATTCTGGTTGAGATTTGAACACTCCTCCTCGTTAAAGCCGAAGTAGACACCAACAGGTTTGGTAATATGACAATTGCTTTATATATGCACGCAACTATCACCATGTATCACACCCCCGAGCAAGGATTTTGATTCTTATCTTCTTTTTTAGTAGGCCTACTTCGAAGTAAAATGTCACAAACAGACTACTGCGATGTTTTTTCGAAAACGAACGGTAAAGAAGTCACGTTACAGGGATACAGAGAAATATAAGAAGAGGGGATAAATGCGCGAACGGCAGAATTCCGAGTCTGCGTACGTTTACATGTGGGTTTTTTTTTCAAAGTCCGCGTTTCACTTACTTTAAGCTACTGCAACAAGTATCTCTGTCTTTCTGACAAAATAGGTGTATCATAAGCTGATTGATAAATCTTAGTATCTGATACTCAGTCAGTGTGGTACGGTAAGTGGAAGCCCCGTATCGTCTTCAACTTTCCAAATCTTGCAGGTTCGACTCAAAAGTGTCTCAACGGCAAGCACAAATAACAGCCTGGTTTAAAATGAACAGCTTTCGCTGATCCGTCTTCTACACCGACATAGTTGGAGCCCATGCCTTTGTACAGAATACAACTTTCAATGCTGTGTAGATGGTTCTGACCCATTGACGAAAAGCGTGTCCAAAACTCACGTGTCGTGGAAGCCATCGATATAACCACAGTTAACATTGTTGAAAGCTTTCTCGTAATTGACAAAGATAGCGACATCCTGACTGTTATGTTCCTTCAAATAACAACAGAAAATTTTGGAAAGACATCCTACATATTTAAATTCAAAGAGGTTACAAATATGTAGGTACCAAGCATATCAATGTGAAATGTCAAGTGCAAGCACTGCAAGCTACGTGGGTGGAAAGATTAGTGGAAAGTAAAGACATGACATGGACAGCGTTACCATGGTCCTATTTTTATCTTGATAATAGCACAAATTTACTATAGAAACACTTTCTAAGGCGTGTTTTCCTTAAGAGTATTGTACCTGCTTTACCAGTTTTCGAGTGTTTTGGAAAAATGTGTATGATATTATAAATGAACTTAAACTAAGAGAATTCAAATGGAAGCTTTTGCACCGTCTACTTCGCATGTAACAAATATTTGTATTTTTGGAAAATAAAAGATACCATGCTGTATTCAGTTTGCCAAGAGATAGATTCCTTGGAACATAGGTTTTCAAGTGCTGTAAGATGCTGGAACAAAGCAAAAAGTGTTATTCAAAGATTTGTAGGGAAAGAAATTGAAATATCACTGTCAAATATTATTTTCACAGAGTGCAGTGTAACCATTAGACTCGGTTCAAGTCTGTGATTTGTGAATGTTTGAGTTGGTTGAACGCGATGATTTTGTGTTCTGTTTTCGTGTGAAACGCGTGAGTGGGGTGAACGCGATTAGTGGGGTGAACGCTATACAGGGGAGTTTCTTCCGGAGAAACTTACTCACTACTGCGCAGACTCAAAGGTAACGCGTTTAATCGCTAGGAAAACCTGGCATGCCGAATTCCAAATAGGTTTGTATTAATTAGGAAAGGCACAAGAGAAACTAGTACAAATGATTTTATATTTTAGAAATTCACCGACTTGAACCAAGTCTAGTACCATTACTGACATAGATAGAAAATATCTACAATTTTTAATTTTAGTTGGAAAATGGAGTATTCATAATTTTTGAATTGCAAATGTAAATGTACCTATCGAGACAGTTTTAAAACACAAATTCAAAGTAAGATAAAATTTTCTTAAAGAGATGCACTTAAAAGTTGACATACTGCATGCTTTTTAGAGAATTAACAAATTAACGTAAAGAGGAGACTTGTTGTATATTGGGGTTTCCCCCGTTAGTCGAGATGATATTTTACAATAAAAGATAAAAAAAAGAAATCCTATATACTTTTTCATTGTCAATCTATCAACACTATATTGCCCAATTGTGGTAAATATACATGTAAAATATCAGAAATACCCTAGACTTGTTCTGGTAATGGGAGACGGAAAAATAGCAAAAGCTAGTCAAGCCATTAGCCATTTGAAATTAAAAGAAAAGGTATTTCATAAATCTTGAGGGCAGTGTGTCAAGAGGAAAACTCACCTGATATGTATTGTATGTTATTACAATTATAATAAACCCAGTGATAGTTAATAATGGAATTAATGGATCATCCCATAGTCTATCCGGTTTGATCGCTATTGCTAAGAAAGAACAGAACACTTGTTAAACGGTAAACAAAAAAATGGTAGCAATTTTAATTCCTTATCCGCGCTCGGTAGTGAAATCGTAGGTGACGAGCGCTACGTTTTATAGACAGACAGACTCTGAGAACCACTTCTGTATGCCTCGTTCAGTGATACTGGGAAGAATACTCCTGGTATCGTCCAAACAAGAATCTGGTGATTGATTCTGAGCATGACTGTTAGCATGACTGTCATATGCATTCCTCTTCTTTACTCTCCTTCACAAAGTTTCACCCTGTCAGACTGGGGTCACAGTATACACAAATTAGCGTAACTGTGTGGACGACATAGACATTTTGTAGAGAAAATAATTCTGACTGTCAAATATAGTTTCAGTATCCAAAACACCTCATAGTGTGTGCACCATTGTCCGTCTCTCTCTTTGAACCATTGGATGTTTCTAATCCTAACCGAAATAATATTCCGTGCCTTTCCTCTACCTATTTTACAAGTATTTAAGTTCCTTCTGCAAATGCGTTATACAAGCATGCTTCCGTATATCTGCATTAGTGGGTCACTCCATCATATTTTGTTCCGCACGGTTTAACGTTTTTATTTAATTCTGGAATGATAGTGCGTTACCTGTGTAAACCAACACAATGTTTGATGTGTCCCATTTAATTTGTGCTTTAGTATCAGCGATGACTCCGTTGTTTTTATAGATACTGGAATGCTTGGAAACTCGTTTTTTTATCTCTTTATCAAAATTTTTCACGGTTACAAGCTTTGCCAAAACCATCATTTTATCAGTTAAGTACACTCTTTCCCGATGCGTTGCCAGGGGCGTACATCATGATATTTCCATGATTCCACTTGTGAAAAACAACGTGCTTCGACGAATACAATCTTCTTTTTTTGCTCTTGGGCCTATTTCGCTGTGCGCTCTTGAACGCTTATCTCCGTTATACTCTTGCAACGATCCCCCCCCCCCCCATTTCTCGTTCAATGTAATATGGTCGTATAAGAACAAGGCTATCTCTCGGTAAATCCATCTACACCGGCAGGTCGCACGTCGTATTTTAGTACCACAAGCTGGAAAATCTCCCTGCCTCTGCGTATTGCCTTATTTGGTCAGTCGCGATGAGCAACTCGCGTGCTGTATAATTAATCATCAATATCGGACACATTACTCTAGACACGAGTTCGAGGAAATTCGATGTCCGTACCACGTCAGCAAAATAAAAATGATATGGCTATGAAAGGAGACGAGGGCTAGGTTGCATTTACCGTACGCCAGGGAAAGTATTAAATTACAAGCGTCGATCTCTGATAAAGCTCAGATAGGACACGCTGCGAGATATTGATGTTCTTCGATCAGAGCACCGGTACAATTATGCGGGATAGAAAGCGATCGTGTTTGTTCCGTCGGCGAGACAGCCAAGGCAAAGCCTTGTATCTCCGTCTCATATTCTCAAAGCCTCTTTAGATGTTACATTAACTTTTAATGCATTTTCCGGTGATTTTGTTACGTCTGTAATACACAGTTTCTTAATTGATGTACTTCCGATGTCATGTCAAATTTTGCGGTCGTTCATCATCACAGTCCGCTGCCGTGTAAATGTTCAATTGTGCTGTTGGTGCACCTCGAACTTCCCTTTGATTTTCCACCACAAGATTTATTTCATCTCTCAATGTTATGCCAATTAGACAGCGTATTTTTTACTTTACGGCAATTTTAATGTTTGAATGTATTAATGGAATTTGTCCACAATATTTATCCAGCTTATTTACTCTCAACTGCAGTGTTCATGACCATAATACACGGTCTGCGTATCGCCAGGACTGTTATGTACCAAGGTATATTTCAAAAGCTGGTCAACGTAGGTTTCACTTCCGAGGATCTAAAGTGTGGAATGCCTTATCTACAGATATCAAAAAAGTACTAGTACCTTCAAGTGTCACCTGACAGACTCTATCAGAAAGAATGTTTCCCTTTAGTTTCTCTCTCTTCTTGTACGTATTTCTGTGATCTATAGTTATTTCAATTTTTTCAGAATGAGTCCCGATGAAAATTACTGTAAAGAGACTCGGCCGCTCAAAAAAAGTGTAAAAAAGTGTAAAAAAAGTAGAAAACAATCTCTCCTCGGATTTCCCTTGCAAAGGTGCTGAGGCAGTGTGCGGTTCTCAAGCAAACGGTATGCTTTTACAAATAAGCTTACGACATTGTCCAATCGCTGCAAATTTATGTGACCAAAAAAGTAAATATTGGTTTCCAATGAGTTTAAACAATGTAAAGAAACAGCAATAATTCTATCACTGGGAAATACTGCACCCATTTGCAGATGGCTTTAAGGTATTCATTCGAAGCAATGCGCAAAAAAACTAGACTGTTATTCAAATCATATCAAGGAATAGTGATACAATCGCAGGGCGTTAGGCGATGGTATTGTCAACGAACTATTGCCGCACGTACGTGCGTGCGTGGCTACATACATACATACATACATACATACATACATACATACATACATACATACATACATACATACATACATACATACATACATACATACACCGTATAAAAATGATTGAAAATAACTGTTTAATATTCTTATACCAAGTATGTCAGTTTTTAATGTTATTTACACCTTAATGTGGAATGATCTGCCGACACTGCATTAATGACACTTGTTGACAGGCTCTACGCCTGATAACTATTTTTGTTATTATTTCATTCGATGGCACGGCAGCAATTGATGTGTCTTTGCTGCAGTGCGCAGTGAAATTTCCAGTTCTGGACTAAAGTCGGACTAGAATACCCTATCATACGACTTGTAAAGAAATCATTCTTGATATCATTATCGAGGTCGCAGGTTAAATTCAATATGCATGATTCGAGTTTTCATCACGAGTTAATATTAATGATATGTTTACATATTACTTTCTACCGGGATTTCTAACCGCTTCAGCGTCGGAAGCTGGCGTTTCAATTCACAGTCTTGTCGCTGACTCTCGAACGGGCTAGGTGCGTACCTCTCGGCTCCTCTCGATAAGACGTCGGTACTTGGAAAGTACGATCGCAGCGGCCACGGTCCGCTCTTCTTTCGCAGGTTTCTTGCCATGGAATACAATCAAAGCCTTGGCGATGGCGTCAATTCGACTTACACTACCGATGCCTGCAAAATGGAACAGGATACACAGTTCATCATCGGGACCTTCATAAGTTCCCTCGGCGTTGTCTGCAACGTAGCCTTTATGTTCGTCGTTTCTCGGGTCCGTTCCATGCGGACGGTGACCAACGCGTACCTGGTCACCTTGGCCGTGGCGGACTTGTTGCACTCCGTCGTTCACAACGTCATCTGGAGTTGCTTCTACTTCGGTGGACATAGCTGCGTGCTCTACGACGCCGGCTTCTACTGTGGCGTAATGTTCCCTTCGCGCGTCACCCAGTACGTCTCCATGTTCACCATAACGATTCTCAGTTTCGAACGCTACATGGCACTTTGCAAACCCATGATGTACCGGAAAGGCGTGATCCACAGTAAACGGTTCGTGGTGCTCGTCATTATCACGACCTGGGTTGTCTCGTCGCTCATTTCCCTAGAGGGATTAGTCGACTGTCTGTTCTCAAAAACCCGCTCCGTTGAAGGGAGACTGCTGTATTTAATCAGTGTACTCATACTGCTGTTGATAACCACGGTTCTGTACGCCCTGATCATCCACCGAGTCAGGAAGTCGAAGAAAGCCGTGAAGAAGAGGGAGAAACAGATCATTCGCATATGTTTTTCAACCGCCCTGGTGTACTTTCTCTGCACCATGCCAACCGTTCTGCATGCGATTGTCATGTGCCTGTATCACTTCGACCTGATCGCGATTTACTGGGATCTGGTCATCTGCCTCATGAACACCAGCACCTTTCTCCTGGAGATCAACTCCTCCGTCAACCCCATCCTCTACAACGCCCTGAGCTCCATCTACCGCAAGGCGTTCAAGGAAGCGTTCACGGGCCCCCTGACTGAGCACTGCAGCGCGGCTTACAACAAGCTGCAGAAGCGTCCATCTCACAGCACCGAACTGTCGGAGCTCAACCAACAGAAGACAAGCGAGAGATCAAAACCAAGCGCGGAGTAAATGTATCTCATTGAGGAAAAAAAAAACACAAGCAATAATGGAGGGTCTCTTCCTGAACCAGCCGTGATTGCTCTCTCTCTCCGCACGACGCGAGGTTAACTAAAAAAAGGTCTTGTATGATTTTTATCCACTGCCTGTAAGCATAATGTACACTTTAAGGCTCTTGCGCCACTGCCGTCATGTTCATTTCACTGTAGCATTGCATCGACTGAATATACATGTAAAAGTGCGGAATAACATTGATGAAAGTGTTGTATAGTGTAAACTGCACATCGAATAAAGTTCTTTTTTACAGCAGTCAAACAATCTCAACTGTCAGTGCTATATAAACGGTTGAATTTCTAATGACGATCGCCGAGGCTGGGCCATGACATATTGGCACGATGCAGGCTGGGGTGTAACTTTCAATCCTTAAAGTGTTTTTACGGAAGCGAGGCCAGAGCATGGAATTGGGAAGGATTGTTAAAAATTGTCGCCTGGGGTAATATTGATTTCAATCAACTAGATTGGTCATTCTATTTCCCTCCTACGCTCTCAAATTAAAAATCGATAACGAACGGTACAAGTGAAGTCGCCGAGATGGCACAGACCTGGGTGACGTTTCTTATATTTTACCGAATCGAAGGAAATTATTCGCTATATTCATAATTCTTTGTCATTTTCCCCGCAATGACCACCGTCTGTATTTTATCCGAAGTGAATGTAAGAAGTATACATGAGTTCGTTTTCAACATTATCGCAGCAGTAGATTTTGCATTCTATCGCATATCTCTATACTTATGAATTGTTGTACGATGCCGAATGCATGGTACAGTGGTCCAACTCCCGACAGTATGAAAATGCAATATTCTATCTACGGCTGCAGACATACAAAATTACAGTCTGTACTGACAGTTTCGAAACGTGCCATTCGATTTCGAAAGACACCCTTGCCATATTGGTTGTAAATGGCAAAAAGAAAAATAATCTTAAATTTAATAGAACCAGTTTGCCACAATGGTAATGGTGTCTGTCGATGGGTGACATATTATCCACAAGTGAAAGAGTGCGAATAATCATTGAAGGCTTCGTACATGCAAGTCGAATATAAACATACGGAAAGTGGTCGGAAAGTCTCTCTGCCGCCAGTGAATCAACGAGACCGGCCGTGCGCATTTCTGTGAGCACGGTGCAATCCGAGAAATTAACAAGAAGAGAAAACGATGTAGATAAAGAATACCACAGCGCAAATGACACACAACGCTTATCATTCTTATTTGCATAGCAAATTGAGATAAACATCCAATTTAGTGAAAAAAAATATTTTCTGTGTTCCCAGTCGCTGGCACTGTCAAGGGGTCCCAGCTTTTGGCGGGCTGTATGCATTATGAATGAGGTGATATTCTGCTAAATCGATTGATCTATCATTGTAATTAAACTCGATCACGGGATAACGGTGTGCTAATTACTGAACGTAACGTGCTCAAACTTGAAATTGTTCAAAAATTGTATGTATGTGAAAGACGCTGGGAAAAGCAAATTGCATATGTTCCAAGGGCATGATTTCAAAACATACCTTGGCTTTCGATACGGTTTAAGTCTTTTCAAAGGGAAAGGCCAGGTGTATGTCAAACGCAGTCTCAGTGTGAAATCGCTAAATTGGCTCAAAGCACAGCCTGCGATTTTTCAGTGACTTGCACGTAACACTGAGACATACGGTGGCGCCTATGAGTCTTGTTGGTATCTAATTGCGTTAGAAACAAGCTCTCTACTGTGCAAGCAATGCAAAACACAGTATCGTGAGCAGCCCCCAAGAGAATGAAGATATCTTTCCACGCATGATTACAATGGCTATAAACAATGAAGACTGTACAATGGCTTATGAACTAGTTACTGTTCATCTATGTAGCAATAACACAAATTCAAAGACTCTCTTTTACCAGCAATTTCTCGTTCGCCGTTGTGGATAAACAATTGTTTGCCCGCGTCGGAGGAAAGCGGCGCCGTTCATCAACTCGCGTGGAGCGCATTTTGCAGCACACACACATACGCTTGTATTTTAATACTTAAAATGACAACACGTATAGTGTGGTCAATACCGCTATAAACATTTTACATATCCACAAGTAATGCCTCACGTATAAACTTGTTTGACCGACACAAATTAGCTAAATCATCCTTGCTCATGAGACGGGTAATCAGTTGCCCACCTACGCTGCAATCCATTTCAGATGTAATCAAGCGAACCGGCCTCTCATGGACGTACACATCAGATAGCTGAGACGATAAGATCTGTGCTTGGCTGATTCACTTGAGATGTCTTCTTGAGGGACACAAAATTTTACCAAAAAGGGCGTTGCTTCTTCGCGCCCCCACCCCGAAAAACAAGTATGGCCTGGTCGACCTCCATCGGGAAGAAGTCTCCCTTTATTTACCCAAAAGAAAACGCAATATCCGAAATCATCAGACATAGGCCTTGCTATGAAGTGTAAGGCGACGCTGAATAAATTCAACATACAGATACGAATCAGAAACGCTTTTCTTTTTGAAACATAATCGAAAGCTGGTTAAATCGTGATGTATATCAGTTTCCCAGCCACCCTTTATGAACTGTGGTATTTATATTATTATTGAAGGGCGTTGACGAAATTGCAACCGATCTGTTATTGTGCGTCAGCATTGATTCAATTTATAGGCATGGAATCGCGCAGACCTTTCCAAGAAATGATGGGAAACGAGCGAGTAATCGAGACTAATTACCGAACAATTTGGAAGACAAACTACACTGAAATGAAGATATAAATGACTCCAGGACCTAATGACGTATACTTTTTGACTCTTATAATGTGGAAGCTTAATAGTCGGGGGGAATTCGAACCCCCTTCACCCGGGCAGAGAGAGATAGAGAGAGAGAGAGAGGAGAGAGAGAGAGAGAGAGAGAGAGAGAGAGAGAGAGAGAGAGAGAGAGAGAGAGAGAGAGAGAGAGAGACAGAGAGAGACAGAGAGAGAAAGACAGACAGACACAGAGACAGAGAGACAGAGAAAGAGAGACAGAGACAGAGAGACAGAGACAGACAGACAGACAGACAGAGACAGAGAGAGAAAGAGAGATACAGAGAGACAGAGACAGAGAGACAGATAGACAGAGACAGACAGACAGACAGACAGACAGACAGACAGACAGACAGACAGACAGACAGACAGACAGACAGACAGACATAAACCAGCATCAACATCGGTAGTCATTCATTAGCGAAGTTATCGTTCCCATCATAAAAATGTTCGATGCTGGCTGCTTTCTTGATTGTAGGCTGTATATCATGAGGCGATCTTCGTTACTTTGCTGCGGTGCGAACTTCAGATTTAATAACGCCGTTGCTTGAGTCACGACTTGAGAATTTTCTCACCGAGTTAAGAGGATGGCCGACAATGATTTAGGAACATTTAGGCAATTATGACAGTTTCTTGCCGCTATTACACAAATGCTTTACTCAGAAATAGGATGTAAAGACCAGGAGGCATTTAACAGACACTATATTACTCCGGCAATCAGTTACCTATATTACTTGTGAGTCGGCATGATGGGAAAGCCGAACGCCCCATAACAATTGCATGTCGCGCTAGTAATAAAATTTAGCGAACATGTTGCTCCAAGGCGTAAGAGAGATTCTTCGTCATCTTTGGTATATCGTTGTGAGGAATAAATTTGAACCCAAGAGCGCCAAAAAGGCGTCTCTTTTAACATTTAGCGACAGAATGGGTGCAGAGATTCACACTGATATGCCTGCCTAGTTAGTGTCTTGTCGCTTGCGAAAACAGGTAACGCTGAAAGATGAAAGTGAGATTTGCCGTCTCGTAAAAGCGGTCTGTTAACTTGCGAACTAAGGTAAGTCCCAGACACACTATGTGCTGTACGCATACGGATTGTACGATCACGCAAGGTTATATTTCTCTCTTTTTTTTCCTATGATGACAGTCAATCAATGATGCCAGAAGTTCAACAGAAATTGGTAAAAAATACCGTATGATCCAACTATGAGTGGAAGGCGACGCGAAACCATGCAGTTATCAGGAGAACAAGAAGCACGACTAAAATGTACTTCGTCCCAATTGTTATACATTAAAAGATTATGATGCAAATTCAATTTCTTCTCGTGTTTGCTCATGTCATGATCTTGCCGCTGGCCGCTGATATCACCGTCTGTTTGACCTCATGTCATAGCTTTCCGATATTGCCTCGACCTAATTTCCCTTAGTTCCGTGACGTCTAAATCACCGAACGAAATGAGCACCATGACTCGGCTTCGGATGACACTCAACCGAGCTCAGGTCTGCGGAGGTAATGGAACGAGAAAGCTAATGGGGACGGTGCGCCGGCTCAGCCTGCAATCTGACTGACAAATACGAACTGGGTAAGAGACACATGGAAGAGAGAGAGCGAAAAAGCGATCTAGATACACAGACAGACACGCAGGGAAAAAAACGTTTAATATTTTATTAGCATGGGATAGCATTTATCAAGAGAGCCTTAAGGTACAATATCACGAGCATTTGTACATTTCTTGAAACTAAGTAACAGATGGTTGGGTTGCGGAATCAACCAAGATTACATAAGTTATGAATCGCGCTTCATAATGCTGATGAAGGTTTGTTTTCTCTCAGCTTCAACTGTGTTATTATAATAAAGTTAACCAAAGTCCCTGAACAGTGTTTTCTCTGTTCTCTAGAAGTGTCTATACGAGAAAAACAACGAATGTTACTTGGTTATCTTATTCAAATAAACCAAAGTTATGACATACTTCAGACTTTCGGGATTTTAAAAGTCTATTTTTCTTCTATTTCTAAATCAACATAATGATCTAATGCACATTGTCAACATAGGCGAGAAAAACGTCTTGATATGACAATTTTATGAGATACAGCCTATGTCAT
Source organism: Ptychodera flava (assembly GCF_041260155.1). Taxonomy (NCBI): domain Eukaryota; kingdom Metazoa; phylum Hemichordata; class Enteropneusta; family Ptychoderidae; genus Ptychodera; species Ptychodera flava. The sequence continues at coordinate 22,273,732 of NC_091933.1, read as the reverse complement.
ATGTTGACCTGCCTCCCATAGTATGTATGCTCGACTGGTATGATCGTTATCATCCAAACCTTCGTCATGACTCTGTATTCTTTGAGGAATTTGCAAACTTAGAAAGGACACTCACTCTTACAGAGAGAGAGAGAGAGAGAGAGAGAGAGAGAGAGAGAGAGAGAGAGAGAGAGAGAGAGAGAGAGGAGATGCTAAGTGTATAATACCAGTTAATTATTTTTGTTCCTGTGGGCATTGCAATCAATCTCCTTAATTTGATGTCGGATGTACTTATCAGCGGATAACAGATCAGATCGTGATCATGCTGTTAATCTGATGAGCGGTGTTCATGCAAATGTACAGGTTACATATGAACTTCGGCGGATCAAACGATTGTCATGATTGTAGTCAGTCACGAAATTGCAGGATCGATACACGTCTTCTAATCACAACTTGCAGTCTCCCTGGAAGGAAAGCTGTTGCTTGGATTCAAAGCGAGGCTGACAGTGTATGTGTGGACTAAGGGAATGGGCAGAACTTACAAGAAGGGGGCGGCTATGTATTAAAACATGAATACAACATATGACTCTACCGAGTAACTGCCCGTATGGTAAGCTTATTGAAACCCCTCGTTATCCGTCCATGAGAATTAAGTGACCTTACCCTTCACTTGCACAACCAGAACAATAAACAGAAGCTCTAATACTTGCAATGGGCAAAATGGTGCAAAAATGGCATTTTAAGATATGATGCGACAAAACACTTGTCCAACCAGTATATGCAGACGTACTGATTCGATGTAAGTCCGTTGGACCATTTCATATTTTCTTTTCATACTTGTCAGAAATACTGGCTGAACTCTGGTTTTCTTGCCCACGAAATAAATTAGAGAGTGGCCATTTTGGGCTATTACTTTTGGTAACAACGCAGTCAGATACCAAAATTTCCCGGACTGGACCGCTACCCTATGTGATCACATTATTCCCGATACAGCACAAGACTTCACTCACAACACCCATTCGATGAGAAAATTCGTTCATTTATTATGTAAGGCGATGCCTGAATTAATATTTCAAAGAAAATCTAATGCCAGGGATGAATATGTAGCAAATTCCCACATAGCCCCACTGATAGAGTCTACTTTGTGTAATATTCCACAATCATGCGCATTCTAACACAAGCTTTGATGCTGACATTGTTGGTTAGGTGTGTGCCATCAACGATTGGGGCATTTGGATAGCTTGGTGCAAGGGGTATTGTAAAACCCCATTACAATCTATACCTACAGAATGGAATACTCTATCATATGTAGTATCACGAAGGAATTTGTCATTGGTTGTAGTGTATGCAGCCCTAGACCAATAAAAACAATATGTGAGTATAAGGTCATCTCCATAGCGACTAGCTTCAGTTTTTGCATTTCTTTCAATATTTCCATTAAAAATGACTTATCCTTACAAATAACGCCCCTTGGTGCTAAAATGGTCGAACCTTTCGATCTGGTTGAAGATGGAGGTAACAGACACTCTGTGGGTTGACCGAGACTGCTAAGTTGTGGGCCAATCATACGCCTGAATCGGAACAAATACTGTGACTGTCACTTTTTCGAAAGGTAAAAAGTTCTGCTACAGTGTTTTCACTTCGTAACATTCTGCACGATAAAAGAACGTGCGGCAATTGTCACAGCCTTTGATGTTGTATGCCAGAGTAAACAACTTGTACCTTTACAGTAATCTGTGTGTGTGCCAAATACCGAAACTCAAAACTCGAATAACAAGCGCTGAAAAAGCAAAGGTTGATCCACGGTCGAATTAGCCCGCAGGATTGAAAAGCCCCTCCCCAGTTTTGGTTTATACCGAAAGTATGAAATTTGGCACAGCATTGTGGATGCACTATAAACTTCTCCATGCGCCTGCTCTTGTATATGCAACTTATCACGGACACGAAGGTGTCCCATCCCCGAAAACACTGGCCCTCCCCTCATATAATATCTGTCCCGTGCCTTAAATCTCCGCTGGAAGCAGCAGCAGGAGGCTGCCACGAGGCAAAAATGGCTCATGTTTGTTTGTGACAGGTAAATCGAAGAGGATAACATCGAGATGGACGACAAAGCCACCGCATCCACAGATGCGTTCGAAGATGGGAAAAGTGAAGAGCATGCTACGAGGAAAAAGGCTTGGGTAAACATCAAATAGCCCCGAACAGAGTCACTCTAATGCACCGGTAAAAAGCGGGCATACGTTCAGATTGAGGCGATAGTCGATAAGAAACCTTATTTTAAAGACGGGGAAAACTTATAGTTTGACATTTTTACAGTGTATATTGTGATTTTTGTTTTATTTGCTGCGAAGCCATGATCGTCAAAGCTAACGAAACCTTCATTACAACCTGCGATTATGATTATGAATAGCAACGCCAAATAGCCAAGGGTCCGTGGGCGAATAGAGAATTTTCTAGATGAACTACTTGTCAAATTCGATAGAGCCTACCCTCGCCGTGTCCGATAATGCTCCATCGTCACGTCCATGGTAAATTGCCAGTGTTCTCTGAGTGCCGGAATTCCCTATGGCACTCCTGGGATATCACGTTAGAAGTAACTAAACAGTATAAACGCTCACGCGGCGACGAAAAACGGCGGCCAGGATCCTTTGAAGTCAGGCAAAAGATGATATTTGGGATTCAAAAAAGGTCCGCTGTGACTGCAAAACATCGGTACTGACAAACGCTTGGGGTTCTAGGGATTCAATTAAACTGTACCGTTTCAAATACTGATGCGTTATATTTGAGGGCGACGTGCATATAATGACAACATTCCAGCCTATCTATCTATCTATCTATCGATCGATCGATCGATCGATCGATCTATCTATCTATCTATCTATCTATCTATCTATCTATCTATCTATCTATCTATCTATCTATCTATCTATCTATCTATCTCTAGATCTATCTCTAGATCTATCTATAGATCTATAGATCTATCTATAGATCTATAGACTATAGATCCACCGATCTACAGATCTATCTATCTGTCTGTCTGTCTATCTATCTATCTATCTATCTATCTATCTATCTATCTATCTATCTATCTATCTATCTATCTATCTATCTATCTATCTATCTATCTATCGATCTATTTGCCTATCTATCTATCGATCTATCTATCGATCTATCTTTAAATCTATTTTTATTATACATACATACATACATACATACATACATACATACATACATACATACATACATACATACATACATACATACATACATACATACATACATACATACATACATACATACATACATACATACATACATACATACATACATACATACTACATACATACATACATATTCTCACTTCGTAGATTACTTAATGCATGCTAGGAGGCCTGTCTTGCTTGCTTGCTTTCTCACTTAGGCCACATATTGGCAACGGGTATTGTTTAAGGCGTGAAGCGGTTACGTAACCCATCCATGTTCGCCTCGCCTCAGGTTGCTCTCGCCTCTCTTTTCCGAGGAGTGCCGACCATGAATCCTTCGGTAATTTTCGGATTTTCGCCAATTGTTAAGCGAAAGTATGTTCGGCAAAGTTTGTGTTGTTGTTGTCGTGTGGTGCTGAGCAGAATTGACGTGCTGGCGAAAACGGGAGTGTTTTGAGCTTCAGGAAAGTGAGTTTTACCGTTTTAAAAATTCCTCTCATATTTTTATGAATATATAATGAGTGTGTTTGAACCAAATTTGAAAGTCTTTTATCGATACTGTCTGGTTTTACTCAATGGTTTACGGTCAGTCATACCGTCTTTTATACGTGCGTCAAGGAAGGACATGTTTATGAAACTGCTGGCGTGTTATGTTTTGATTGGCGTGAAGCAGTGTTTCTAGCCTGAGAGCTCACAAAGTAACTATGGTTGCTACGCGACTGGCAGTACGATGCCATCTCGTCGTATTTTTCGCATAATCTCGTGTAATTATCAACCACAAACAAAGCCTCCAAAAGTTTAACACCTTTGAAGCTCATTTTAATATGAAAAGCCAATAGTCTACCGAGACGACCATGGAACAAAAGGCATGCAAGCGTTGCCACTCTGTCCATGTTACTCTGTGATGAAATCTTGGGCCTACTTACCTATTTTCAAAACAGTTAAATTAATGGACGATGTGTTTGCACTGAAAACGTGTTATGTTGCATTTCTCTGTTTAATGTACATTCGTGATCAGAGAAGGCGCGTTAGTGTCTGATTCATCAGCAAACTCAGCGAGTAAAGATATCCGCGAACAAATTCGGTTGCGTTGAACGAACCCGAAACAAGCTGTGTCTGAGCAGCATCCGGCGTGAGCTTCAAAGGTGAGTTTAATTTCCAATTCATAGCGTTCTCAAAATAATAACATCAAGCTAGCAGAGTATGATCGCTGCCTGGCGACAGGTTTCAATCCATCATGATTCCATCAGAGGCAATCAGGAAGGTCCGAGACAAATGTCGACGCTCCAATCTGAGATGCAAAAAAGAAATAACACGGGTGTAGGGTACGTATAGTGCTCTCGCGGTAATGAAGTACTCAGGCTCGTAAATTCACAGCTGATTGAATTGTAAGCGCTGATAGAGTATAATGAAAATACGGCAGATAACAGGTTTTGGGCCGATACTCTTATATGCTCTGGCTACGAGGGACATGTTAGAAACTCACGCAATGCGAGTTTCGAATGACAAACGATGACTGAGAACAAGATTGAACAAGATTCACTCACGAATCATTCCCATTAGACCGGAATGAAAAATGAGATTTAGGAAAATAAGGTAGTTTATACAGGTAATACACGTAAGACCCTCATCTTCCGCCCAGCGTAGGCGCGGACCGTATCATCGGTCTATGGCCACGCATCTGTCCCTCCCGATGTCTGTGTGTCAACAGTTTGTCTGAGTGAGTATCAGAGTCCATTTTCCCACCTGATAACTCGATAGTTCTTCAGTCAATAGCAATTGACTTTGAAAAGCATAGTATATTCACCGAGGGGCCCAGGTCCTAATAACTGTCGATGGGTCTACCCTTGCACACCCAAAGATTTTATTAACAATATTATTTTCAAAATAAATTCTGATAAAAATAGGAAATTCGTAGAAATATGGATAACACAGGAAAGCCCTAAGACTTATTTCCACTGCCGTCAAAATAAATACACGAGCAAAAATGACTGTGAACAAAGGATCAAAGACCATACCAAAGTGCATGATTAAGTTCACCGAACTCGTTGTATTCTCTAACGAATTGTATCAAAAGAAGCATTTAGTGTAAATTTACATTGCTGCATGACAAAATGTTCACTGGGCTTACAGAGTAAGTCCAAATTTGCACGATTTTTTGTGCCAGACAGAGTGACATATTTGCTGATCTGCTCGAAATGTTAAGGAAGTTTAAACCTGATAATGCAAAAACTACATTAAAGTTTAGTCTCAATAAGTATAAGGCCTAATAGCATGAGTTACTGAGTATAGGACTTATTTCCCGCTTATCTTAAGGAGTCAAGGGGCTGAACAGAAATTACAGGGGGCTGCGCTTCTGGCGGATGGGTTGTCATTTTTCGCGCAATCATATTACGAATTTTGTGCATGCATATATATTATATTTGCATATTTTTGTATGTTTGACAATTGATGTAACAGCACCTGACTAGAATAGGGTGACTGAAAGTGCATATGTGTTCAACAAATATGATATGTGGAATTTCTCGCAAAATATCAATTCACAATACTTAGGAGTCTTTAGGGTAAACTATGAGCAATTTATCCAAAAAAACTAACTATATATGTGTATTTACATAAATACAGTGTTAAATATTGACTTTTAGGTTGCAATTACGTTCTTGGCATCCAATAACAGTACTTGAAGTAATTTACAAGACCAACCTATAAATATAATATAAACATTATTGTCCCTTTATTTTTGAATTGCCAGTTGTATTAAAAGTAGTGAATAAAACTATTTGACCTTTTTTCATTGTATAATAAAAGTTGCGTACATGTTATTATATGTAACGTTTCCAATAAAATCTTTGAAATGTCAAAGTTATGGGTCAATTCTGATTGATTGATGTAAGGTGTAACGTCCAGGGGTCACTGATTTCAATGCATGGATATTTGGGGGGTCAGTGTTTTTTATACAAACGATTTTAAATGGTCACTATTTTTCACGAAATGTCATGTAGAACAACACCACCCCCGCCCCCCGTAATTTCTGTCCCTTCCCTATCGGCATAAATCCACAGCAGTTGAACTAGAGGACACGAAGCTTTCAATGAATATCAATCGAATTCAAGAATATACATGTTTTGAAAGAACGTTGGAAAGCGCATTAATAGTGTAACGCGTTTTGCTCTATTTAAAATGTCGTCAAATCTTTGCTTGAGGGCCACATTATTAACATGCACGATGGGTTACTTTCATCTTGCTTCGATTTCTGTAGCGATGACGTTGTTGAGCAAACACAACTGTGTAAAGCGCGACACTTCGATCGGGTAAATTTACTATGTATTTAATACTCGTTTGATGCATCGCTATTGTATTTTATTGGACAGATTATATAGTTAAATAAATGAAACATGAGGCAGGTACTTTTAACCGTAAACTATCGTTATTGTGGGGAAGAGATTGGCCACAACGCATCGTAAGTTTGGATCAAAACACATAAAATTGTAAGTTCAGAAATGTCGAATATATGTTGATATAAAATTTACGATGGTATCGTTGTCAATCGCAATAAACGTTATCAAGGTTGGTTAAAACTGTTGGTGAGCTTCAAAACGTTACGTTCGCTTTCCTAAATAAATACATTCATTCATAGCGGTTTGTAAAGATATATGTTAGAGTATGAAAATAAACCAATAGTGAGTCATTATTATCGGTTGAGAATATATAAATTTGACTTAAACAATCGTATTATACATCGTGTTCTGTAGTGATGTGCTATTGTCCTGAAAAACCGCGAATCGACCCTTCACCGTAAAAAACCCAAAACCAACAAAAACAAACGTTAACATCTCGATTCTGAAATAACTCTGAATTTTACTTCTTCAGGTTTTGATTAAAGCGTATACTATTGGCTTGCAGATATATCGAGCTGTTAGAAATGGGATGGTAATTACTTAATCAGTTAATACTTATTGATGCAGAAGGGATATAAAGCTGGGGCAAATACATCTGTGCCATCTTCTCCGCTCCTCGTCGTCTGTCAAGATACTGGAAACTCTCTGGGAAGAATCATACCATTTAATGGTTTTGTGTATAGGTGTTCAGACGGTTACAATGATTTGAAATAGCACACTTTGCGTACAAACAGCTGCTATATGCGAAAATGTGTCATCGAGTTTAATTCTACCGACAAGCTGTTTTCATCTTTGTGTGATAATACAGATTATGTATGCTGAGCTGAGCACGGAGCCGACGAACAACTAGAGTCAATGTTGGCCAAAGCACGAAATTACTTAGCGAACAGTGGTATGGCATGAATCTTGCAAGCACTGAATAGTATAGGTTTTCCAGCATCGAGATTGACATGATAATACTGAGAGGTTCTAAGAATTTATTTTTTTTCCCTTACTCTTTTCATTTGATACGGTCCGCCACAATTTTGCTTCTGAGGGCATAAACGATGAATGAAAATCCGTGATCCCTGTATGTAATTTCACCGGAGTTGTAGTTTATCGCAGGCCGCAATTTTCCTCACGGGCAATTCAGAGAGAGTATTAGTGCTGACAGCCGCTTGTCATGACGACTGGCACGCTCTTCGTGTGTCTCCTTTCTCCCTGCTTTGGATAATCTCTCCGTGTCATTTTCCTTCTACTCGTGGGGTTTTGTTTGAACTATTCATATCTTTGCCTTTCTAGCTTATTGCCTCTCTTTGCTTTTGTCTGTCTGCGTCCCTTCCTTGCCGTTGTCTCTTTTTTTTCTCTTTACTGTCTCATCACGCAGACGCGGATCCTATTTCGACTCCGACATACTCAGCGCACTTTAGACTTTTTTGTGATTACTAACATCGTGAAAATATTCTAAATTTTACAGACATATCGCTTCAGATCAGATATTTAAGTAGAAGAGTTTCCTTCACCTAGTGCCCAGGTTTAATTTTTTTCTCAAATGTATGTGTCTGGTACGAGTCTCGAATTGGAATATTTAAACTTTTCAACAGTAGAAGTAAAGTTTAGACCATTATCAACACATCTCTGGGGATGATAAAATCTTGGTTCTCAAAACTTGATGCAAGATGGATGCTAGTGAGAGCTTTATTTTCTCTAAGTTGAACGTTGAGTCCATACACGCAGCCTGCCTGCCATGTATCGTAAAAAATTATGTTCGAATATTTTTCCCCTGGGCGCCTTTTACATAAAAGGCCTGAGTTAGCTGCAACCTTTTTCATTCGTGATTTTACTTTCAAACTACAATCAGTTCGTGTATAAGCACTCGCAGAGAGGTGTGTATACAAGTATCAATAACCACTAACTGGAATTTAACTACATACGTTAGTTTGAACAGGATCAATAAACGGTTGTCCTACAATAACTAGCCGCCACCATGCTAACACACAAAAGCCAAACACGTGTGTATATACTCATTGGAAATCAATCTTCAAACGACATCTGAAAAATGGATTATCTGATGAAATTCATGCCACCGAATGTATATCTTCCATAATATTGTATTCTCTGTCTTGACTGTACTATGACTAGTCTTTTTAAAATGGTGGACAATCTAAAATTACGTGAAAACCGATACGTTTACTCCCCATTTTGCCATTCTATGGGTAAAATTCAAAAAATGCCCTAAACATTATAGGAAGTAATTTTATATCTAACAAATTAAAAAAGAGATGCAGCTCATAGGCCTTGAATGCATGACAGGGTGTGGATCCGGTTGAAAGACATCAACCTTTGTCATTGAAATCTCCTACTTTGAAGGCTTTTTGTGGAATTTTACTCAGACGCGGAGACCGTTTTTCATTACTAGCTGTAAGTGTTTATAGATTTATCGAGAGGCGGAACAAGAGTTACCGACTGGGATTACTGATATTTTTTCCCTGTGGGCGAGATACAGAGTCGTGGAGCTCCGCGTATGCACGGTAGATGTGTTAGTTGGAGAGACTTAGAGTGTCGATTGCGTATCAAAAAGCGTAATATATTGAAAGGGGCGTCGATGATCCCTTTCTGCGTTTGCAACCAAGGGGAATAGCTTTATCAAGGGTGAGATTGCGGCTATAAGTTCCGTTGTTTCCCTACGGCAGCAATGTCACACAGTACAAGTTTCCAGCATTTCGAAAAGCTATAGGTGTTCGTCCTAGCACCACATCTAGACGTTTTCGAAATCTATTCTCAACCAAATCACCGAAACTGCCATTCCACCGACAGGAATAGGCTAAAATGACAGTGTTTGCTTCTCTTCACCGACTGGGACGTCAGAGGAGAGAAGAATTTGTGATATTTCTGATATACACAGGGTACTGCAAGGCAGCTGAATGCTATATGAACATTCTCTCAACTGTAGAAAAATCCAGCCACAACCAGAGCACGCATAATTTGGCTCCCGGAGCCAAAGGGTATTGATCAGCCTCAGAAGCGACATGGCATAGATTGTAAGCCTGGTTGATTCGGTTGAGACCTGCTATCATCTTCTTGGCTTGCCTTCGGGCTGCATATTCGAGAAGAAGATAACATCGACAAATTCAATATGAGAATGGAGACGTTGTGTCTCGGTACAAAAGATAATAGGGCGCTGTTACAGGACAAAAATAGTGAAGTTTAAAGAAAAAAAGGGCTTTTAACACTAGTTTATTAAACGCATTGTGGATAATTCACATCCTCAGAATACATGTACGTAATCAGTTGAGGAAGTGACTGTACGCTAAAATTGTGGAAACATCTGATCTTCTCCCCTGACATCATTATCTGGGGTAGCTTTGAAATAATATTGATGATAACTCTCCTTGGAAGGAGCTGGTTGTACAGGTGAAGGCGTGTTAAAAAGGAAACTTGTGGCGACGTAACGAGTTTCCTTTCACTCGACGGCGGCAGCATTCACTCAATAATTGGATCAAAGAAGGGGTAGCTGCATATCCTTTGTGCGCGAAGCTCCCGTGAAACTCCAGCGTTCTGGTGTCAGAATGAACACACGGTTACATATCTTGGCAATTTTATAAACATTGTCTGAATGCATTACATAGACATACGTGTAAAAACAATAAATGCTCATATATGCTTCAAAGTCTGATATTTTGGTTACCTTTACATACACGGTAACTTTAAGACCTTTCACTTCCCAGATAAGATTCTATGCAAACGTAAATAAGAACGAATGTCATTTCAACTTCTATAGTAGATGTGCGACAACGCAGACAAAGGCTGTGTATATCAGGTTTATTCAATCCCTGGGGTTAAGATTTTTTTTTCAGTAAAAGTGAAATACGAGCAAAAAAGGACTTTCCTGTTAATCACATTTTTTACGCATCACTGCAAATGTGATTTTCCTTTTGTCAGTTTCTTCTTTTAAATGACAGAACAAAATCATATTGGGAAATAACGAACAACTGCACAAAGTCGACATCTATCTGAAGCCATGTAGATGTGCCTTGTAAGATTACTGATAGACGAAAAGCGGCGCTAGCACTGTCTAGCGATAGTGGTAAAATCAGTCAAATTGAACCCATCAAGGTTTTATGATAATAGCAACAATTTTATTACCATCATATAGGAAATGCAATACGATTTACGAGCCAAGATAGGCTCATACGTATAATTAATGCGGGTTGGGGATTTAGCTGAGCAGTTTTGAGTGACATTTCTTCGCTAGGTGACTGGACGCCGTACTTTGTGAGTTAGAATCCAATCGAGAATTTATGAAATTTTCTACTCTGGGTTGGTAACAGTGCTGGTGGACAGGATATATTGTCTCCGAGGCTGTCTTTCACCTATTTAAGCGATGTATTCATTGCTTTGATAAAGTCTGTGCGCGATGTGTGATTCGAGTCTGTGTGTGAGAAAACTTCATGTGGAGCTAGGGGTCACAGTCAGAAAAACTGAACCACTCTCTTTCAAGGGTAGGGATTTGGCCGAGCGGTTTTGGCTGTAATGTCCTCGCTAGGTGACTAGGTGCCGTACGCTGTACGCTGTGAGTTAGAATCCGATCGAGAATTTACTAAATTTTCGGTGCTAATGAGGAGCCAGAAGACTGCACAATGCATGGAGAGGAGAGAAATTATGTGCACTGAAGTGACACGCGTAACCCATTTGCTTGGAGAGTCAGGAGGGGGTGTTCCGCTCCTGACAGAGAATATACAGTTAAAAAAACAAAAATAAGATTCCCTGGCATTACCTTGTCGACGGCAGCAGAGACAAATGAACGCCAAACTTTTTCAGCACCTGTTTAGTAACGCAAAGTCACCCAAATGCAGCTTCTGTATATATACTGGCATTTGCCACAAAAGTGTTTTGGAATTTCTACGGCTGTGAAGTCTATGTGATGCATGAGGTCAAAATCATGGCATGGCTATTCATTGGTTGCTGCAGTATCCACTAGTATCCAGTAACCACCGTCCGTACTGTTACCGTTAAAAGAAGAGTAAAAGTTTTCAAAAGTTGAACTTTATCAAAAGTGGCGACCACTTCTTCTGTATTTGGCTTGGTAAATTAGCAAGGAAGCCATCATATTTCTGGGAAACGAGGGTTTTTAGCTTGTTCCTTACCTCGCAATACTTTGCTCAATGGTTGCCATTGCTAGAGAATATATGCTTTTTTCCGAGCGAACTCCTTAGTTCTGGACAAATATAAATATCACCATCAATCCAGGGGTGAGATGATCTGCTCGCGGATTTTCACTTTGAGTAAAGTGAAAAAAACATAAAGTGAAAAGAAAATGGGCGTTCTAAGAAAATGAGACGCTTGTAGGGCCCGCCAAAAATGAAAAATAATGACAGACGGTATATTGTCGGTGATTTTTTTACTGTACATTGTATGTCCGCTTGCAGTCTGTTTTAATTTCCTGTCATCTGTGGCAGGATTTTATTTTGAACGACAACATCTTGGAATCTTTTTGTCCAAAATCTTGAAAGCCCTATACCCAAGGATATTAGCTGGTCCACAATAAACCTAAATATAACAAGTTAAATTTAATTCAGTCTTCTTTGTTCATCCTCGCTCCTTGCATTGAGGGTTTGATTTTGGCATGCACGCCAACGCTATTATGAATGCGTTAGCTGCCTGTGTTTTAATAGCCGTTAATTACAACGAATTCGGAAGTTCATTACCTGTGTGTGGGCTCCTAGGCAGACTCAAAGAGGATATTGAATGTCTTCAATTTCTCAGGTAGGAGTCCTACGATGTGAACATAAAGTGTTTCCATGCGACTGTTGATGTCGACGCTGAGTTGTATAAGTAATATTCATTATTCTTAAAAGCTTTATAACTTTCCTTGTCGGTATGGCCGTTGCGCCCTCTATCATCTCCAAATTTACACCGCAAACTTCTAAAGCCCCAGGGACTACTTTTAATGCCGTTCCGCTGTTAACGGTTTTTCAACATTGTCAGGCAGGAGCCAACGAATCTGGGGTTTTATACCGGGATCAATCAAACCTACATGAAAACATGTAGCTGTTGATGATTTTTACAGCACTTTTGTTTTAAATGCAATTACAATTTCTTGTTGTACTCCCAAAAGCATGTTAGGGAGCCTTCAGTTATTATGAAGGGGCGGAGGAATAGGGGAAGATCACATTTTACAAATATGAACCCCCTTATGCCCTTTTCTAAAATGTGTCCCTTTCTCATCACTTTCAAACTAAAAAGTTTGAAGAGTGTGTATAACCTTGATAGAACTGCTGACTTTGTGATATTAAAAGCAAAGATATTAAGTCATACTTGCAGTTTTCTTTTTCTGCATGTGCATCAAATGCTGTTTCCTGTCAAAATCCCTATAGCATGTCAGTACGCCAAGTATTCTGCTTGTCAACAAATCTCATATATGTGGAATGACTATTGTTATTGTTGACAACAGAATTCTTGTCCGGACTTGAATTCAATTTTCAGCAATAACAATGTTGACTGTACAAATATAGGATGTGTAATATTAGCTAAATACTTGACATTTTGTCATCACACCTTTTGAACCAGACACTGCAGTTGATAGACAGAACAAAAATCCTATAAACATCACAGCTGATGGAGCTTTAAGACTGGTCAGTAAGGCTGTCATACATATGCATATGTGGGATGCTCAGTGGATGCTCAGTGGGTGTGAAACTTTGGAAATCACACAGTTCAACTTACTTACCGATACTGTGATTTCCGAGTTGTGCACACTCTACCAGTTATATCAGTGTCTGTATCACTCTCATTGTCACTATTTGTAGATTCACTGCAGTCTGAATCACTGCCACTGTTCAGAACATTTAAAATCACATCATCATCATCATCATCATCATCTTCATCATCATCATCATCATCTTCATCATCATCATCTTCTTCTTTGACGTCTTCGTCGTCGTCATCGACATCCTCAACTACATGACTGCTGTTTGTTTCTGTTTCTCCCTGTTATCTCTGAAGTGTCTGTTGTCTGTTGTTCTTAATGTGCCTCCACAAGTTCTACCTTTACATAGCTTTGTTATGGGGTACTATATATAGAACATGTAAAACAGCTGCCCCCCCCCCACCCCCGGAATTTTTGAGAAAAGTGCAATTTTTCGAATCCATGCTTTGTATTGATGGTTTACTAATGTCAAGTGTCTGCATGTACTTACACTAACTCTTCACGATTATTTCTATTGGTGCTATGGTTAATTGTACTCTGGGTTAACTGAATCAAGTGCTACTTTTTCAGTGCGCTGATAAAAATGTAGCTCTTTTTGTGTTAATTATGTCCTTGGGCGCATCATCAAAATACGATACTTTGTAATAATTGGCGTCACAAGAAAAGCCTTTGCAAATGAGCAAAACATGACTGCAACCAGTATAACACTAATATTGGTGAAAATTGTTGACAGCTTTGGAAATTACAATCACTGATCCACTTTTACGAGATCCATGAAATCATACGAACACTCGCATTTTATGTTTTCACAAATGCAATAAATCACCAGATTTTCTTCGAGTTAAACTAAATTTGATTAAAATATTGCGGAAATGGCAGGTTTATATTAAGTTTTGGTGCTTTCTGAATTGATGAGTGGGTGCTCATATAATTTGCATCTACAAAGCGAAATGATCCACAAGATTTACAAGATTACGTTACCTGAGGGAGTCGGTGGCAGAATTGCATCATATAGAGAGTATGGTAAATTGTTCATCAAGATATATTACACGTGTTACTGCAGTAAACCACGTGCACCAAAAATTAACATTCCCCGTATTTTGTTTTCCAACAAAGCTGGTTTTACTATAGCCGGCATTGTTACAGTTGACATCTGAATTTTAGTCGAGACCTAAGTTCAATTTTTGATAAGAATGATGCTTGCACACAAGTAGCTTTTCTATAGGTGTATCATTATGCAGAGAGGAGTTCAACAGGCTGCTGCAGTTAATACACAAACACAATACTGAAAGTATGGCCAAACATTAGAGATAGTGAAAGAGCTTTCATTATCATATTTTACACTTTATATTGATCTAGTTCTACCTATTGAATTATTTATTTAATTCATTCATTTTATTTTTTATCGTATATCAATCACAAGAAAATAGTTAACGCTTGCCCTCCCCCCCCCCCCCCCCCCCCCCCCCCCCCCACAACAAAAAATTGCATCCTACACCCGTTGAGTATACCGCACTGTTATCGATGAAAAGTGAATTCTGGTCCGGACTAGAATTCAAGTTTAACAATATAATAGTGCATTTTACACGTATAGATGCTGTGTTCACAGGCTCAATAGTGGATGTTTTAACATACTTTGGGGAGCAGAACAAGAACTTGCAATTGACATAGAAAGCAAAAATAGTGAAAAATCATTTAAAGTTATAACTACTCGCCCACAAAATTTTAATCGCATTGGGTCGAAAATCCACTTGGGTCGAAAATCCACTTTCTATGGAATATTTCAGGTCCTTTTTTTTCTAAAAATAAAGTACCAGAGAGCTAAACATCTGTAGCATTAATATTTTACATATTTATCATCACAAAAAATATCAAATTTTATTCCACATAGTAGGATATTAATGAAACCCGATAATGCTACTCGACCCACGACTTACAGAGCTATAACGCTGGTACAGGAGAAACCCGAGACAACATTGGAGTTAGTATACATCTGCCACGTGGCGCGTTAGGGGGAAGTCTAATGCCTTGGCCGGGGGGGGGGCATGGGTTATGCATATAAGTTACGATGATACGCGCAGATAATAGGGTTTGATTCATTATGTCTATACAAAATCATTTATACTTAGTTTTTTTACTAAAATCGCCAGCGGTTGGCAGAGTACAACAAAAGAGTTACTTCTTTGCGTATTTCAGAAGCAGGCCGTCAGAAATAACTTAAGGTCGGCTGCCTTTCGTTGAAGCTTTCGTAACCCTGTTAGGACTGTCTTTTGTAAAAGCTGTTACCAATCTCCACGCTGCATTGTAGCGCGGCGTGGATAATTCTTAGCTAGCTAGAGAGTCTCTGAGTCGTTGACCGTGCGGCCAGACTCTCTAGCTAGATTATAATTATCCAATCTCTACAATCTCTCCGAGGAGATCCCGGAGGAGATCGAGATGTTACATGATTACCATTGACCTATGTTGCGGTCTCTGGGGCTGATGCCAGATGCCAGGGCGCAATATATCGCTGACAAGCTGAGTGCATCCGGGAAACAGGGGACTCGATTCAGACAGAGCATGCGACACTCCTAATCTGGCTTTTAACGAATCGTTTCAGAAACTGTTTCTCCGATTACACATGGTAACAGAAGGCAAACTTTGCTCGCGTCCCCTGTGGGCATTTTTGCCTCAGTGGAGATCCACTTGCTTTAGCTGGGCCATGGGATTTTTCGGAAAATTTGCCAGCAGGTGTAGCAAGCGGGGATTGTGTCCATAACGGCCGACATAGCATAAAAGTCTGTGTCCACAGACGTACCATGGGAACATGTTGTCGTTTGTGAAGTAAAATCCTTCAACGGTTGATGGAAATGCTGCCGAAGGCCGAAGGCAGCATTTGGCACATACACCTCAACACTATAAGCTAGCCAAGAGAAATTTGCTAGCATATGGTGTTTCGATTTTTGAAAGCTAGAACCTGCTGGTTACAGTCGAGATCAAATAAACAGTGTTGCTTTTAAAAGAAACCTCTCTTTAAATTACTTTTTCTTTGGTAAACTTCTCACGAGGTTAATTTCAAATAACGCCTTATATGGTAAACACTATATCGCATCAAGTCGCAACTGATTTCATTCATTTAAAGTGATCAAGTTGGAAGTTACACAATAAAACGTGGTTTATCTGAGTAGCCTAGATAAGAAAAAACATGAGCTGCCATACTATGTCTGATCACAGAGTAACATAGACAGTCTACGTTCCTCTGTGGTCTGATCGAGACGCCAGAATTTGTGACAAATTAAATATGTCCATGTCAACTAACATTACAAAGTTCCTTAAAGGTGCATAGTAACCCTTGTTGGTTTTATCACTCTTTAAAAGGATGAGAGAATCTAAAATTTTCAAGTTGTCATCTGCTTTCTTGTCATATTTTGCTACCCTACAGTGCAGATGTAACTTGCATTGTGGAATTGGGTACACTGTGACGTCACAGTGTACTGATTTACACATGCGCATAGCAAAGAATATTCGTATCTCGAAAGCGAGCCACCTTTGAACACAGTGTACCTCCTGAGGAGATCTACTTATAGGCATAAAACACAGTCGAAATAGGAATAAAAAGTCTAAGAAGTGTGATATTAATATCATTATGGTAAATACTATAAGATATTAATATCATCAAATAGAAACGTTTTGATTTTTGCATCAGGGTAAAGTTTGCTTTCTGCTCAGTAATGCTTGATAAAATTTTCGAACGTGTATATGAATCATACTTAACAGAGCCAAAGTAATCTAAGTACCGTCAAATATACAATGTCATGTTGTTCCTTCTCAAGTACCTTATTTTGCAGACTACTATGTCAAATGTAATTCATACACATTTAGTCTCGCAGACGCCATACAAAAGCGGGTTTAATATAATATCAATATCGGCTTTCTCATACTATTAATTTCTTGCTCGCCTGTGGCATAAAACGCTTCACTAATAGAGGTAAGACTTCAAAAAGACTTGGAAACCGAAAATAACAGGCAATTTTGTTACACCACGGACTCGCCTTTCCGATTTTAGTCGGGGATTATTCATGGTTCGGGCAACTAATGATGAGATGATGGCGGAAATGAACAAACCCTGGTCACCAGGTCATGGAGACTGACTCAAATCCGACCATAACGACTTTGTACGGATGTGCATTATAAGATAGCTACGGAATATCAATCAGGTCTTGTTGATACTTCCGTCTACGAGAGAATTTCCTTCTTCACCTGACGATGTCTGTCTCAGCTTTTTGATGATATGCACTACGATTTCCGAAAACGTTCTAAATTTAATTTTCACACCAGAAAAGAAAACAAAGCCCTAGGAAGTATGGATATTTCTTTAAATTTTTAGAGCTATCCAATCATGTGATCATCCATATGGAAAATAAAATTGAGTCGGCGAAGGGTAAAGCGCAATTACATCAGATGTAATACCTAATAGCTATTTCTTTCCATGCGTACATTCAATAGGCATTATGTTATATTAAATTTTCTGACGCTCCACAGAAGACGTGTTTGAATACTCAAGCACGTTTTACCAGAGAACAAATATTGCATTACATTGCCCTGAGGATAAAAAAATCTTCATAGGCCTGGCCGACGATAAAAGACGTCAGAAAGGTGTTTTTGAAAAATCCAGACGAATCCATTCCGGGCCTAGCGCCCCTCCCAAACAAAAATAAATCAAGTTACAGGATCCCGTACATATACTGGTTAAAGGGACAAAAGTCGCTATCTTTTCATGACTGTTCATGTTGTTCTGTTTACTAAAACATGCTGAATTGTAAGTCGTCAGATCCCCATCCTCTCTCCCTCCTTCTCTCACTCCCCTATAACAAAAAATGCTTCGATGACATAATATATGGCATATTCCAGAAACTATGCAGTCGTCGTATTCACATGTCTTGTACACATGTAAGGTGTAAGAGATCTGGTGATTGATTATTCAACATGTTTCTGTCTGCAGAACAACATAACAAATTCTCAGATGAAACAAAAATAACCGAAATAGTTTGAATTGATAGCGACCTTGTAGTTTTAAAAGGTCAAGAGAATGAGATGAAACTTATGGCGTCAATATTCTTACAGCAACCAGAGCTCAAGGGGCCACTCTATGCATGAACCTACTGTACAACTTCAATTTTCTGGTGTTGCTGTGTACTTAAATGTCGTGTCTCAGCTGACAAGGCTACTGCACAAAGGATTTATCCTTGTAATTGTTGCTCCTTCTGGCTGTCGCCAGACATGTAAAACGTTCAACGCCACATGTGTCGGTCTGGGTTTTTATTGAAGCTCCATGAGCTGTGCGTTTGAAGCATTTTCCAGTGATTTTGTTCGTGAAACACGGTTTCTTACTCTACTTTTAAAAACTTGTCCAATTGCCTGGTAATATAATTTCCAACCAAGCGTGTGTTGTATGCTCTCTGTGTCTGTCTGTCTGTGCGTGTGTGTGTGTGTGCGTGCGCGCACGTGCACGCTTTTGTGCATGTTGTGTCCAATGTCATCACTGTTTACTGCTGAATTGTCGTACACAGTGTGTTGTGTTGGCAGGGATCATACTTAACCAGATATGAACTGAAAATGCTCACGTGTTTCAGGTATGCAACCGAGTTATTAGTTAATCAAAACATGCTAACATAACGTTCATGAATGATATATCATAGTATATCCATGTACATAGCAAGTTTCGTCACTTTTGATCAAGTCGACTTAGAAAAATTCATTAAATATGCAACTTAGTAATAGCCGAAATCAGTAATTAGTTGTACTACGGTAATAATACTAAATGACTTTCAAAACTGTTACATCATAGTATATTCAATGTGAATACCAAGTTTCATATTTGATCGTCAATTAAGATATATATCCCTAATTAGGACAGTTCTTTAAATATGCAAATTAGGAATTAGCCGATCTCAAAATGCTGAACAACTTTTATTGTTGTTATATCATAGCGTCTTCATTGTACATAGCAAGTTTCGTAAACTTTGATCGACACAATTCAGGTATATATTTTTAATTAGGAAAGTTCGTTAAATATGCAAATTAGTAATTTGTGGGGTAAGAATGCTAAATTACTTTCAATATTATTATATCATAGTATCTCCAATTTACATAACAAGTTTCACCAACTTTTATGAAGTAAATCCAGATACATATGTCCCTCATTAGGAAAGTTCGTTAAATATGCAATTTAATTACCAGCTGATGTAAAAATGCTAAATTACTTTGAAAACTGTTACATCATAGTATCTTCAATGTACATAGCAAGTTTCATAGACATTGATCGAGCCAATTCAGATATTTATCCCCCCCCCAAAAAAAAGTCCGTTAAACATGCAAATTAGTAGTTAGCCGATCTCAAAACACTGAACAACTTCTACTTTTGTATCATAGTATCTTTAATGTACATTGCAAGTTTCGTTAACTTTGATCAACACAGTTCAGATGTATATTCTTAAGTAGGAAAGTTCGTTAAATATGCAAATTAGTTATGAGCTGAAGTAAAAAAGCTAAATGACTTTCAATACTATAACTATACTATACTATATACTATACTATACTATACTATACTATACTATACTATACTACTATACTATATTATATTATATTATATTATATTATATTATATTATATTATATTATATTATATCATATCATATCATATCATATCATATCATATTATATTATATTATATTATATTATATTATATTATATTATATTATATTATATTATATTATATTATATTATCTCCAATATTATATCATCAACTTTTATAGATTATATTATATTATATCATCAACTTTTATAAAGTCCATCCAGATATATATTCCAAATTAGGGAAGTTCGTTAAATATGCAAAGTAGCAATTTGCTGGAGTAAAAATGCTAAATGACTTTCAAAAATGTTATATCATAGTATCTTCAATGTATATAGCAAGTTTCGTCAACTTCGATGAAGTCAATTAAGATAGATGTGCCAAATTAGGAAAATAATTAAATATGCAAATTAGCAAATAACTTACATGTCATCCCCGAGTATCTTTCACCGCTGATATATCATAAAGTGATCAATAATTGTAGCAATTCTCATCACATTGTATGCATTTATTGTATATGTATATCCGAAACGTTAATTATGCGATTGAATTTAAAATATGCAAGCCAGGCCTAAGAAAAAACTAATCAGTTCTTGCAATTCGCAAACCGACTCTATGTACAAGACTTGATTTTGATCCGATAAGCCGTTCTTTAGATATCGCGCAAACAGACAGACAGACAGACTAACAGACAAACAGACATCGCTGCGACATTAGTTCATGTGTTATAGCACTTGAGCTGATAACGACTCGGACGATTATATCAAAAGCTACAACAGCTACAGCCCTCTACCGACTAAAAGAAGCTAAAGCAACGTTGAAATATTATATAACCCCGCGGAGACAATTAATCTGACATTGCCATGCTTATTTGCGTGAACTTTCTCGTACTTTTATGATCTGATGACTTACATAATCTGCATATAATTTGTCCCTAGGAAGTGAGATTGCTGTATAATGTCGTCTTCCAACTAGGAGGCCTGAGGAGGTTGAAACGAAACTGTGAAACAAAATTAATTAATGCTTTGGGTGCACTAGAGGAAAACTGGGCCCAAAATTATCTATGAAAGTTCCCGAGTTTTCATTGGGGCCCTCTCCCATAAGTAGCCCCATGGAACTCAGGGGACACAGGGGCCAGGACGTCTTTGATTCATTTGATTTGCGAAATTGTTATCTATGGGCCTAGTACACTTCAGTCCTGTCACCAGGTTGTGGTGTACCTCGCCCATATCTTTATAAACCGCCATATCGGCCTCCATTTGTCATCCAACCTCAATTCGTAATACCCCAAATCATCTTATTAATTGACTACCTAAATGTCACTTCCGCCGAGTCGGTTTCTTTTGTCACTTAGTATTAAACGTACGGTCAGATTACTAAGAGTCCCCTTTGTGTTCGAGTTTTGTTTGCTGCAGTGGATAATGATCTGTCTTACTGAATATGACTGTCAGTTTCATATATTCGTAAGTTGATTCTATCCCCAAGCAGGAGATTGCATATGCCATCTGGTGTCCCATGAGTTCCTGTGGGCTTATCATTTTAAGCACGGCATCATACACATGTCATCACCGTGCCTGTGTATCATGGGGGACTGAATACTGAAAAAAATTGTCAACTTTCCCTGGGTACCAGTCAAGTTTGTCACCGTCCACGAAGCGGAGGCCGTCTTGACTTTGGCTGGTGCTCGATGGGATAGCCAGGAGGCCCCTTTTGTGTTGCGGGCCGCTACCTGGAAACAAGGAACCGGAGATCGACCTGTGCTTTGAGTGCTCTTGAACACAAAATAATCCAGGACAGAAATCTATTATTAAATCATCCATTTTTCCTGAAGCAGGTTTCGGGTCTTAATACATGAAATCGGGATTAAGTGAATCTCCAATTTCATATCTATTTGCTATGTTTCCCATGACATAGTTTCTCGATTATAGTTTTGCCGTAAACTTTTGTCCGTTAGGTATACAGACTGGCCCCCTGTTGCTTGGCTTGTCTTGTCAGAGCAGTTACTGTCAGGCCAAGCAAGGCGTTCACCCCACGATCTATAGGCACAAGCCTACCACCTAGCCTGACAGTCTGCTGAAGTTAATTCCGTCAGTTTATTCTGTTTTGATATTTATATACCCGCTGACTTGAAGCAAGTCTACATTTAAGGATATACGGGAGAAATTGTGTGAAACTGGGTAGGGTCTGACACACCAGGTGTGAAGGAGATCAGGTCAGGTTAGCAGAATCTCATTTGGCTTGTTACTTATCGGGCCGGGGCCGGTGTTCGCGATGAAACGCGGTCTGTCAACAGCGGAAACGTGACAGAGGCAAGTCACGTGTGTAGGCATATTGCTAGAATATACCATGCCCCAATCGCTGCTCTGTAAAAGAAAACCTAGACAGCTGGTCAGGCGTTGGCGTGTAGATATGCAGAATTCCCGAGACGGAGAAACGCCGATTCTGAAAGCTTTTGGAACTCAAGAGGTGTTACCTTTCCAAGGAAACAGCATTTTCCCGAGACGATATAGAACGACAGAAATTGCCATGTCAAGGAGTATGCTGATTGGATGGCGACCGGAGCTTGGAAATCATTCTCCGAGGCGGGGATTAATTATTTAATCCGATAGGTGATGGTCACTGGACTTCTGAAAACTAGGACTTACAGCCGCGTATAAGATTGCGAGCTCAGCATGACATTGGGCATTATCTTCACCGACACAACAAATCAGAGTGTCAACTGGGTCCAAGAATTATCTCACTAAGACTCCGGCTCTCAGTTTCAGTGAAAGCTGTTTATAGATGTATCAGATGTAGTTCGGGGAAGGGCTTCCCCTGCATATATCCGTCACGTGTATAAATGTCTCCTTGGGTAGTGTACGCTCAGGTAATACCATTTAATTACATGTTACTGGATTGAATTGAATAAATGAAATATTGTCGTTTTCGTGCAACTATCACAGACGTCTCAATATTAAACAGAGACTATATCAAAAAAAAGGTGTCGAAAGATGATGTCACCGTGTTTGATTGGAGATAAAGTATTCATTCCTTTAAAAATCCCAGCGAGAAAAAATGGCACAAGCTTAATACCCGATTAAATAGAAAATGACTGAAGTTTTGAATAGCCGCTGTGGGCAACAGATAAGCCAAAGTAACGAAATGCTATTCTCAAGATAATGTTTTATTAATAAAAATGATAGTAAATAATAAAAATCAGTATGCCACGTCAGTGTGGTGATATCAATCAGAGAATTCTGATCTGATTTAAAATTTGTGGGGCGGGGGGGGGGGAGATAAGAATGCGTTATGAAGCTCTAAATGACCGATAATGTCTAGGCGTATGGCGTAAATGCAGTTCTAATATATCAAGCATAAATTTTACATGGTCGTCTTTGTGTTCGCATCTCTGGCGAGTCAAATGCTCGGATCGTTACACCGGCGATGGATCAAGTGACGCGGATCATGCCGATAAGCTAGTGGTTAAATGTTTAAAGATTTATGGCGCCAACACGGCATGGATTTGATCGGAGAACTTTTCCTTTCATTTTTTTGTCTGCTGGTTCTAAAGTGTATTAACATTGACATCAAGAGGTTATTCAGTACCCCCTAATAACGTTGAAATGATGTGTTTTGCCTCTACAAGGTGAAGTATATAGCCTGGTTTCAAGGTTCGGTTCTGCATGCAAATTTAAAGCAGTGTTGCCGATTATTCAACTCAAAGTAGCCTATACAAAATTTAACTTATGAATTTTTCAGGTCATCTCTGCCGAAGCGAGTAAAGTTGTCTCCCGTAACCTGTATTTCAAACCGCCAGCTCTTAACATTTCATGAATATAACACGTTAGCTTTGTACTGCGAACCAAAACAGCAAAAAATAGAGGTTTCCAACCGATATGCGCTTGTCGGAGACACATTTATAGAAACATGTAGCTACATATATTTTCTATTTCTACAAGATTTGGTTGATGGCAAAACTTGCTCTGTTCGTTTACATCATGAAGCTCTTAGCGTTTTAACGATTTTACCCTTTTTACCGTGTGCCCACCCGAAGTTCCACTCACAAAGGCAAGGAAATTTTATCGCCAACTTCCCTGAGGTCCTTCTTACGACGCGGTCTTCTCATACTCGTAAAAGGAAACAGCCTTCGATCGAAAAGCCAATCGCTAACTTTAATACTAGCTATATTGGCATTAAAATTTTACGAATTGGGGCGAACGTTTAAAAATCAATCATGTTTCTTGTACCATACTTTGTGCCGGTTTTGCTCCATTAGTTATATTGTCATCATGGAACTCGTACGGTTGCAGCCTTTTCAACAGGCAATTATTTCCGCTGAAACCTTTCTTGAAAAGTCCAATGTCCCTGGAGGAATCAGTGCAGCCACAACTGTAATATATATGTAACGAGCATGTGCGGGAAAATGCAAGTGCTGTGAAGAAATTGTGGCTAAACTGTATATAGGTGCCTCTACCTTCGTTCGTTATCATCATTATTGAATTGTTCTTCCTTTTTTTCTTCGTTCTCTATATCATTGGAGAATGTTATCGACTACACCTCGTATCTTGCCTTATGTTATCGACTAACGTTGTCGTTTTTTTCAGAAATCGCTGGTATTTATCCCAATGTCGCTATGGTGAATTTCACTGACAAGTTTTCGCAGCTGTCTAGCTCAGTAGTCACAGTCTCGATGTCGTCGCTTTTGCAGTTTTTTCCCCAGCTAGTGCTAATCATTTCTACAGTTTTCAGTAGCTGTTCAGTGAGTGATCATCAGATGTCACCGTTTGTTTCTTAGTTTTATTGATTTTTTCCAGTTCAACAGCCATTACAGTTCATCTCCTATTTTTATAGACTATGAATGAAGCTTGTTAGTACAAATATTTCTACATTTATGCGCAAGGCTATCATTTGTAAAACTCTGGGCATGAGTATATAATACATCGGTTATTACTCAATATCGCCAGTTCCTTTCAATTCAGTATTTAATAATCATACCTCCATATTGATGGCGCAAATACTGCGATCTGATTGGACGAGATGTGAAAATAACCCTGCTATATTCGCAATAATATAGCATTGATGGAACAGGCACGAGCTCTTAGCTACAGAAAAATTCCCATTTTGGCGTTTCACGCAAAAGTTTTCAATCTAATATCATTGTGTATATATATATATATATATATATATATATATATATATATATATATATATATATATATATATATATATATGTGTTGTGTTATATATACATATATACACATATACATATACACACACACATATATATATATATATATATATATATATATATATATATATATATATATATTGGTAATATTTGTATATCTCAACAGAAATACGGTCAAATAAAGCTACAGCTCATGCAGAACGTGGGCACACACAACAAACTGGTTACTCAGCGCAATGATAACAATCTCACTGACGAATGTAGATGCCGTATCAAGGCCAATTGCCCACCCCAGGGAGGTTGCCAGTCTAAACGTATAATATATAAAGCTACTGTTACAAGCCATGCCAATGAGACGAAACATTACAGCGGCCTAACTGACAACACACTGAAAACACCGTATGCAAATCATGTCCAATCTTTCCGAAGCAAGACATATGCTGACAGCACCGAATTATCAAAGTATGTCTGGCACTTGAAATCTAAGGACAAACCATTTAATATATCATGATCAATCCTATCGAAAGCAAGCAGTTACTCAAATGCGTCTAAGAAATGCAACCTTTGCCTTACAGAGAAGCTATTCATAATCAATGCAGAAAAGTCCAATCTGTTAAACAAGCGTTCTGAGTTGGTCTTAAAGCACCGACACGAAAACAAATTTTACTTTTCAAATTTCCATCCAACCCACCACAACAAATAGTTTGACCCAGCTTGATACTTATATGTAAGGACCTGAAGCAAATTTCAGACAATAAAATCTACATATCTGACGATCGCGCCAAATTATGAAACTCGAGTAATAGGTATCATATATACTTGATGTGTTCTCATCTTTAATATATATATATATATATATATATATATATATATATATATATATATATATATATACATATATATATATTAAAGATGAGAACACATCAAGTGTATTATATATATATATATATATATATATATATATTATTATATAATATACCCTTGTTTCTTTGCATCATTCATATGATTGATCCTCATTACCAATAACTGATTCCTAAGTTGGTGACTTGTGTGTGAGGCCCTGTAGAATCCCGCGGGATCCTTAGGTTGAATCCTTGAATCCTTTGGTTGAATCCTTAGTTGATCCTCATAATATATATATATATATATATATATATATATATATATATATATATATATATATAGTGATCACGCCAAATCGCAAAAGAAGAAATGGAGACATTGAGAAGCGCGATTATAGTTTGATTCATGTTTGATTTTGGTATTTCCTTCTGTGGACTTAGCTTGTCGTACAGTATCCGGGATCTTTAGGACTGTATATGCGTGTAAATAAAGGCACCGTGACGCAGAATGCTGACGTCGTTGATTTGTTTGTTTGTTTTTATTATTTTGCGTTAGAACTTTCATTTTGAACAGGGAGGGGGTGCTCCATCTAAAACGAAGGAATTTAATACCTTGTGCGTTAGCTTTCAACATCGACGGGCTCTTGTTTCACTCACAAAATATATCATTCTACTTGTTAACAGAGCCTGTGTTTGTCCGATATTATAGGTTGAAAATTTTGAATTTTAGTCTGAACCGGACATTCATTTACCAAAATAACATGATTGCGTACACAATCTGTCGTGTTGACAACGCTAAAACTTCGCGTTCCGACATTTTTTAAAAAGATGAATAAAAACATGCAAATATTTTACTGAAAAAAATGAAAACGTCATCACGGCTGTTGTTTCTGTGATAGAGAAGAAGAGCTGGTCGCCTGTGGCCGGGAGTGGTGATGACAATGACTCAAATCAACACACTGGAAAATAGAGCATGCGCCTCGAAATTGGGAGATTTAAACTTTTGCTCAAACCTTTCTCAAGGAAAATTTAACCAAAACTCTGTCAAAACCAAGAATAAAACTTGGGCGTCACGAAATTTGCCACTATGGAAGAAATTATCTCATATTTACCGATATTGCAAATTCAAAATGGCTGCGGCCATTCTTGTGCTAACTCTATCGGGGAAAATAAAGTTTTCAATTTTAAACAAAACTACGACTGTGTAAAGTTAACTTGGTACTGCAACAGCTTCAGAATGAGCGCACACAAGCGGTAGATCAGAAAAGTGTAGGAAAAATTTGAGAGTCCGAATATCTGTCCCTTGGGCGCCTAGGAGACAAAGAGCTAAAGTTACGCTAATATCCATATGAACATCATGAATGATTAATAGTTTGAGGACTTCACAGGTAAATAGCAATTACAGCTACATTCTCTTCAAACAGCGCTAAGAATGTATGATGTAACTTTTGTGTAAAAACGAGACACTTGAAGGAAATTCGAGTTTCGTTGTCCCTAGACAAAATCGCCAGTGTACACCTCAATGACTCGAATCTAATTCATCGACTAGGCAGGAACAGGAGTTTCCGAACGAAAAATGTCACAGTTTGACGCAAATGTTAGACAGATAAAACTGACCTATATCTAAAACTGTGCTTTTAAAAAAAACACATCGTTGTAACGATGAAACCACCGGAGAGAAAATAAGCGGAAACATTCGAAATCATGTGATGCATATTTATGCTGGCGATATCACACCTTGTTACGGGTTACCTCATTGAGCAACAGTATTCTGCTGAGGAAATCGAGGATGGTCCATAATGTGAAATGGTACTAATAACCTCCTAAAATACGGCTTTCGGTCCCTTTTTCAAATTTATAAGAATATTACCGTCCCCACTCAAAGTTTGAAAATGTGAAATGCTTGATAGAATTGTTACTTTGTCAGAAATATGTACAGATATGCAGACCCACGAGATGTATCAAATTATATTTATTAAAATTGTTTTAAGGTAATACGTGCCCCTACAGTAACGGAATAAGAGGTACAGCTCTTTCAGTCGAATATTGCAGTCTCCACGTGTATCACTATCAGGTGTGACATGAAAAGCGACAGTCTTGAAAAAGAAAGTTTTGAAGAAATACTGTAGAAGCAATTTCAATGTCATCACTTTCAATTTATGTTCATGCACCGAAAAATATTCGAAAGCTGCGATTCCCTCTGTACGGTTGTCTGCAAGAAGCGCCAGAAACGGTTATTGTGTTACAGAGGTCCGCAGTTGAGACAACTGTGGAGATGTTTGATCGTTGACTATAATAGTCTTCGGTCGCATCTGCTGGTCATTCTGACCATGAGAGCTGATGAAGAGCTGTTAGCATTGACGAATAAATCGGATACTGTACAGTGGACTACAGAGAGCGTGGGTATGATCATGGACGTAAAAAGCAAGACTACGGTACAATCAGTACTTTTAAACACAGCAATATGGAAACAACAAACATCTTCAATGTACTTGTCAAAAACACAGCATTTCTTGCACTACATGCTCTAATCATCAGAGAAAGAAACAAGTCTGCTATTTCGCTTACAATCGATAATGGGCGCAATCGATCGGGTAACAATTACATGCAAAACGCCAACGTTTTCAACTGTTGTTTTCGGCCGCCCACGTTACCATGGAATAAGTTATTAATGAACATTGATACTGTATTAGCAGTTGCTCCATGTACCGTATCCATGGCTTTCAGGCGAGGATTGTTGTGAGGATAGGCCCAGGCTGACATAGTTAACCTGTGAGTGTGATGTAGGATTATCGCTCACCGGAGGCGAATTGACTTGCGACGCCTGAATAGTGTATATGACTCCGCATGTTAGTATTCACCACAAAACCACTTTAATTTATACATGATGAAATTGGTGGCGCGGTTTCTTTAATCTTTAGCAAGTGATAATATGCAGATAAAACACCGGGATAAAACTTCTAATGTCACACGAAAATAAACCGTCCCCGGGCATTTTGCAGCATTAAAAGTCTCGTTTTTCACACATGGAGCATCAAAAGCCTACTCAGAAGGCAATGATATTGCAAATTTACTAGGATGATGGTGCCATATCACCAGGGTGAACGATTTATTAAGTACCGCGTACTGACCTGATCCTTGCCTTCTTTATGTACCGTCTTGTTGGGTAGCACGAGCGCCCCCAGACGACAATGTTCCAAAATGTCATAGGACCAAGCCGTTCAAGGGAGGGAGTACGACGCAACGATGCGATGCTTGAATTTAACGACCCATTCCTGTTTATTTCACCCGTAGGTTTTTTGTGCGTCATGAGCTAGAGACAGTTCACATGGACACGGCAACGACTGCCTAACATAACCACAACTATGACGACAACGGCAACTACTGATCAAAACTGGTCACGTCGGAACTGCGCCAGTTCGAGTTACTTGTTTACAAACAATGTATTTCGTGCACGATATCTAGATGCACCTCGTCATCATAGGTGCAACATTTAAATTATACGAAGTAGATTATGACAGACATGTTTTAACTTCCATCAATCGTACCTGGGATACAGTGTTTGGTCGTATGGGTCCCTCACGACCCTTGAGCGCAGTTCCGATGAATGTATCCCTTTAAAAAGCTACAGGAGAGAATCGTTTGATATCCTGGGAGAGAGTTTACAGGAAATGGGTATGGCAGATTTTTTCCTTGTCAGTGTGACAGCAAGTTCACTGATTGTCAATCCTGCATCTCTTTACGTTTTTTTCTCTCAAGCCATTACGGATCAAATAATTTTCTCCTACACCTACCAACATTTCCCCCAAACATCCTCCAACCCCAGAAATCAAATGGTCTGCCCCTAAAATTTGACGATTATAAGAAAGACTGTTTCATTACATGTGTTAAATGAACACCTTTTGACCTGACAATTTCGTAGCTTTCATGGAGATTGCCTGAAATAAAGTAATGTATTCAGCCGTCCATGACAACTATTTTGACCTGTAACAATTATTCAGAATTTGTCTGCCTATTCAGCGCAAGTTTCACTTTATGATTGTTGGCAGATGCAAGAGAAACCAGTTTTTTCACACGTAAATAATTCTATCGGTCCAATGTTGTTGTCCATCAAATAAATTTTCAAAATAATTTTTCTGATGTTCACGGTTATTCAGTATTCAATCACATTTCGGATAAATGGTATCCATGTGAATAGAATAAGGGAGACTAATTAATTTTCAAGAAATTACTTATTTTCCTGGTGTATGTGTGTGTGTGAGAGAGAGAGAGAGAGAGAGAGAGAGTGTGTGTGTGTGTGTGTGTCTTAATATATACCCTTTAAGAAGATCAGAAATTGACGTTAGATCGGATCAACACACTTCATGGATCTGTCACTAGGGGGCGCTTAGCTTAGGAAACACAGAGAAGCAGCGAGTTTTGGAGAACATGTTTGTACCTCACCTGCGGTAAAATTAGGCAGAAAGTGCAGCCCTGTAATGACCTGATAAACATTTATTGCAAATATATACCAGATTGATAAAAAGAACAAAGGCATAGTATTATTAACTACATGTAGTTCCATGCTTGTAGACCTCACGTCATTGTCTGTATACAGATTGATTGTGAATCAAACCTTGGACCACATCTAATGATACAGTACCCTATGGAGAAGCATTAGCCTTGGTAGAACAGAACAGTAGGAATTATTCTGTGGCAAATGTTATAACTAATTCCTTATACCTGTGGTTTGGTGAAAACTAAAAGTAACAGTGTTTTTCTACCCTGCGAGGACCTTGAACAGATAAAATAAATGTACATAGAACAAGTCTACCCTGCGAGGACCTTGAACAGATAAAATAAATGTACATAGAACAACACCTTAGCTTGTCAAAGTTGTGGTGAAACCATTGTGGATAGAGTAGTTGGTAAAGAATGACATTTTGCGTCCTATGATAATGGCAATGGCGGGCTCAGAATCAAGTGGAAACCCTGTGTTTTCAGGTTTGGACATGAAAAACCTCAGTGCTAATCAGCTGAATTATACACGGTTTATCAAATCCTTTAAGATATTCTGTTATCATCATCATGAAAAAATTCTAAAAATTTTATCCAGATAAGATAACAATATCTGGATTGTCAGTACTGGCAGTGAAACATTTTTATCTCCTTTTCACCCAGATGAAGTAATCGCAACGAGCTTCTTTGTCTGTTTTTCGGCCCTCTGGCCTCGCACATGTGTAAAACTGCCTGCCATAGTTTGGTCCTGACTTTTTCACAGTTTTCAGAACGGCTGGTTCCTGGTGACCTTTACAGAGAGGTGGAGGCCGAGGACCACGCAGGACATTTTTCCACTGAGCTGCTTGCGATTTCTTCCTCTCTTCATACTCCTCTACATATCGTTGGGGGAGACTGTATGCCTCTGACATGCTCTCTGAGTTCTGAGAAGTCCCGCAATCACTATTAGTACTGCTGGCGCTGTTAGCAGGAAGTACTCTTTCAACGGAATCTTCTGATAAACCCCTTTCTGAAGATCCACATGACAGACTCTCTTCACATTTTCCAGATTTGTCTCTTTCAAGTTTGGCAACTTTTGGGTCAGTCTCAGACTTCCTCTGAAAGAAGCTGAATATTTTTCCAGCATGCTTTGTCTTTTCGCTGCCTGCAGTTTTTTGCTTCTTCACCGGACCACCTGTAATGGTGGAACAATTTCTTTTCAGGGCAGATTTACCTGTCGTAGTGTTACTTTCTTTTTCAACTTGTAAGTTTGTTTCTTTTGTGCATGTATCCTTTGCTAGAGCACTTTCTTCCTGAGATGCTGACTGTTTGCTTTTTGGTACAAAGAATGCCGATAGTTTCTGCTGCTTCCCGGCAAACTCTGGCATGTACTTAGTGCATAGCGACGGACACTTCTTGGCAAGTACGATGGTACCCTTCAGTGTCGCTTTCACGGGGCAGTGATCTGAGCCTTGGAAATCAGGCATTGTAATAGAATCCTCAAACGTCTCCTCACAGAGTGGAATATCAGCAATAATGTAATCGATCCGGGTTCCATAGTTCAGCTGTCTAGCTGACGACGCTACTGACCAACACGTGAAAGCCTCTGTCTGCTGTGGATGGAAGTACCGGAAAGTGTCAATGAAAAGGCCACCGGAGTGCTCCTTTCCAGAACCCTTTTCCGGACTGTCAGACTCTGATTCGGAAGACCTGTAGCTGTCTCTTTGTTTGATGATTGGTTTTCCATCCTCTGTGAGACCACAGAGAAACTGACTCAGCCATCGCCTGCCAGGCTTGGCTTCAAAGTATTTCTGCAAAAGACAAAAAGTACAAGTTGTGAGCATGAATCTAACTGTGACGTATTTCTTGAATAAAATACATCTGATACTATTAGTTTTCCAATCGCCCCTCATTTTCCTCAAGGGGTGATGGTTTATCGCCATCATACCTGACAAAACTTACAAAGTCTGGTGATGCCCCTAGACATGACAGACATAAGAACCATTTTCACTTGGGAATGAGTAAAAATATATCAATTTAACCAGTTAACAAGATTCATTAATAGAGCTAAACTGATTCCTATATTAGGGGTGTAATATATGACATGTATACTGTGATAAATAACAGAATTGCAAAACACCAACAACAAACATCAAAAGACAGACAAAAAAATAGGAAAAACTCGATTGACACATCTCTCATACAAATCATGAAAAAATCTGGCCTTTTATGTCAACATGTGTGTATACAGAAAATATTTACACATGTAATACGAGACGAAATTTATTGCCAAAAACTGTGATACATCACGAGAAATCAAAGTAATTACTCTTTTGAAGAAAACTCAATATATAATGGACTCTGATAAGAACAAAAATCACAAGATTACTGAACTATTGTACAGAGGCAATACACTTAAAACCAGATGTGCTATTTTCAACAGAATGTAGCATATGTTCAATGCCTACTAAACGGCTGGATGGCCGTCGAAACACAGGCAAACAGCAGATACATTAACATAAAGGTTTACTATAGCAAAATACAGTAATGCGATTAGCCATCCATCGCAGCCATTCTGACAAACAAAAAACAGCAATTTTTACAGAATATACTTAGCCTGAACAAATTAATAGATTCCATTTAATGAGAGTTGTTGTAGGATAGACGTGGATCCACTCATTTTTACTTGCACATGATTCTGTGGCCTAATATTTTGTAAATCAATTTTAAAAAATTTAAAAATAACCATTCATTGATCCTTTGCATTCAAGGGCCTTTACACAAAAAACAAAAATACTTTGTGGTGTTCCCATGATAGCTTTGTGTATGTGAGATGTAATTTTTTAAATTGACACTTTTTCTTGGTGCATGAGAGAGAGTGCTTCAAGTTTCGGTAACTTTGTTTATGAGAGGTAAATAGAAATCAGAAGACAATACCAAGAATTTTTAATAAAATAACTTCCCAGATATGTGTAAGACCAGCACTCTTTACATCTCGTATAGAGACAAAGACTGGGAAATTAAGTCAGTGAACAACTTTAAAACACTTCATGGATTTATATCACTAGGGGGCGCTCTTCAAATTGCCAGATGAGGAAGCTGAGTGAGTGCAGCAAAGCACATGGTCTTTCACTCCACTGCCTATGAGCAAAGTAATGAGCATGTAATTTCCTCACTCACAATGAAAAAGTGTGACGAGTAGCATTAAAAACAAATGATTCTTTAAACATGACAGATATATAGCTACCTTTATTACAAATTTACATGAGACTAGGATAACACGGACACAGTAAATACATGTACCTACACCATGACAAATGTACAGTACACCTCATGTCATTTTCCAAAATTGCCTACACTTTATGCAGACTGATTGAGGATACAGTCGACAGACCAAGATACTGAACAAGTTAGAGTAGTATCACTTATGGTAGAATAGAATAGCATAAGTTTACACTGTGGTCTATCACTGTGATTCATTCCTTTTTTTGGTAAAAATCAAATGCAAAGGAAGATACATGAATAATTTGATTTAAAAAAGTATATTTTTGTACCCTGCAAGAACCTCGAACAGATAGAATACATAAATCATTATCTAAACTTGTCACTGTGAAGGTGAAAACACCATGCATTGGGAAAGCTATTAATGAATGAATTCTGTATCATAGTCAAGATATGAACAACTTCTTCATACTTGACTAAAGTACTAATCAGCTGAATTGTACATGGTTTATCAAATCCTTTCAGTTATTCTGTTAATCATCATCATTAAAAAAATTGTAAACATTTTATCCAGATAAGATGACAAAATCTGGATTGTCAGTACTGGCAGTGATATAT
Source organism: Ptychodera flava (assembly GCF_041260155.1). Lineage (NCBI taxonomy): Eukaryota > Metazoa > Hemichordata > Enteropneusta > Ptychoderidae > Ptychodera > Ptychodera flava. The sequence continues at coordinate 22,239,527 of NC_091933.1, read as the reverse complement.
TTTTATCTCTTTTTCACCCAGATGAAGTAATCGCAACGAGCTTCTTTGTCCGTTTTTCGGCCCTCTGGTCTCGCACATGTGTAAAACTGCTTGCCATAGTTCGGTCCTGACTTTTTCACTGTCCTCAAAACGGCTGGTTCCTGGTGACCTTTACAGAGAGGTGGTGGCCGGGGACCACGGAGGACATTTTTCCACTGAGCTGCTTGCGATTTCTTCCTCTCTTCACACTCCTCTGCAGAACTTTGGGATAGCCTGGATGCCCCCGACGAGTTGTCCAAATTCTGAGAGGTGCTACATTCATCATTTGAAGTACTGCTTGTGTTGTTTGCAGGACATACTTTTTCGATTGAATCTTCCGATAAGCCCTTTTCTGAAGGCTCACATGACTGCCTGTCCTCATATTTTCCTTCTGGCTTGGCAACTTTGGGAGTACTTTCTTTCCTTTGAAAGAAGCTGAAGATCTTTCCAGCGTGTTTTGTCTTTCCATCTGTAGTTGTCTTTTGCTTCTTTACTGGGCCGCCTTTTACGTTGGAACTGTTCCTTTTCAGAGGTTGTTTGCCTGCCCCTGAACTTGATTCCTTTTCGACAGGCAGTTTTGTTTCTTTGGTACGTTTGTCCTCAGGAGGGACATGGCTCTGTGATGATGCAGCTTTTTCTTGAGTTGCTGGCTTTTTACTCATTGGTAAAAAGAATGCCGACAGTTTCTGCTGCTTCCCGGCAAACTCCGGCATGTACTTTGTGCATAGGGATGGACATCTCTTGGCCGCAATGATTGTACAATTCAATGTGGCTTTCACGGGGCAATGGTCCGAGCCTTGAAAGTCCGGCATGGTCATTGAATCCTCAAAAATCTCCTCGCAGAGCGGAATATCAGCAATTATGTAATCAATCCGGGTTCCATAGTTCAGCTGCCTTGCTGACGTTTGCGTTGACCAGAATGTAAACGCTTCTGTCTGCTGTGGATGGAAGTACCGGAAAGTATCGATGAAAAGGCCACCGGATTTTTCCTTTCCAGAACCCTTTTCAGGACTGTCCGACTCTGACTCAGAAGTCCCGGGGCAGTCCCTTTTCTCAATGATTGGTCTCCCATCCTCTGTGAGCTCACAGAGAAACTGACTCAACCAATACCTACCAGGCTTGGCTTCAAAGTATCTCTAGATAAAGAGACATAAGATACAAGCCGTAAGCATAAATCTAACAGGAATGTAATTCTTGAATACAAACTTCTGTAAATGTTTGATTTTCCTGAAATCCCTTTTTACTGTAGAGTTTATAGTCTTTCCTTGTCACTGGCAGACAAAAACTTACAAATTCTGGAGATGCTTATAATCATGACACAGATTGGCACCATTTTAATTTTGAATCAGTAACAAGTATCATTAAACAAGTTTAACATGATTCACAAGTAAAGCTCAACAGATTCAAATGCTAGGACTAAATCGATGCATGGAATGTACAGTGAAATAAAATACCCAAATTGCAAAAAAAACAAATAACAAAAATTAAAAGGACTGGCAAACAAAATAGGAAATTTATTAGGTATATTGCAACACACAAATTCAATCATGGCATGGTCTGAAATTGACGTCAGTACCTAATCATTCATAGAGAAAAGAATTAATGCATGAGAAAATTTTACAGTAAATTTTACAGTAAAATATATCACAGCGAGCTGTGGTACATCATGAGAAACAGAAAAACAAAGTGATTGCTCTTTTGAAGGAACCATCAAAATGGAAAAGACACGCCAGATTAATAATGAACTTGTAAATACAGGCAATATAAATGAATCTACTGGGTATGCTACATGTCACAACAGAGTGAAGTACATCATGTCGCGTGCCTACAGAACAGGCAAACAGCCGTCAAAACATTAGTGAACAACAGGCAAATTACCATACTATAGAGGTTTTTGATAAAGGGAAATCATGACACTGCTATTTTTAATGGAACAGATCCCCCCACATGAATGCAAACAACAATTACGTAATGTATCGTAACACACAACAACTACCCACTGATTACTGGATTACCAGAACTCACAACACATGGTGGATAGAGTTCATCATAGAGTGAGCAAGGACAAACTATGTAAATAAGGTATGGAAGTAAACACATTGACTGCTATACTCACACACTAGGTGTCTAGACAGAACCTCTTGGCTGAGATTCAGACCTGACACTAAAACTGCCAGAGGGGAACTATGTGCGAGGAGACCGATATTAAAATGGCAACTTCAATTCTAACAAACACAGTGTTTGAGATCTTGGATTGGTAACCGTTGAAAACTGCCATGGCCATCAACGACTATTTACAGTTCAGAGACTTTAAAAAATATGAGTTAGACAGTACACACACACAAAACAATAGATGAATCCCATTCAAAAGATTGAACACTTTTGAAGTTGCCAATTTGACATATTTGGTACTTGTTGCAGTGTTTTCTCAAGGGTTTTGAGACAAATTTGTATATCCCCCTAACTTCACATTGATGCAAGGGGGCATTGGTTAAGAAAGGAAGGGACCACACATGTAACATTCTGTTGAAGGAATGGTTATCTAAAACACACAGCTCATCTCGCATATGGGGAGAACCAGGAACCACAAAATTGGAGGTTTCATAACAACAACCTCATTCAATTTAGCATGAGCCATGAGGGACGGTACAAAAAGTGGTACATGGTGGTTTGCGTGATATTGCAATTTTGAGCAGAAATGCTATAATTACATCATAAATGTTGGCAGGACTTAAATTTTGACTGACATACCTTGTCATCTGGTTCACAGTGATCGATGGGTTTGTGTGATTGGTTTACGTCACCAAGGATAATAACATGCCTGAAATACAAGGAAAACTATCAGATCACTGATGGGAGTACCGGTAGGTTGAGTCATCTGACAGGCAGTTTGATGGCTACTTCAGTGGGCTTGCTTTGTCTCAGATAGCGGAGATATTAATACGTACTTGTTTCTTCAAAGTACATTCTTACCTGTGTCCCACTCGGAATACATTTCATATCATACAATTCACTAACTGCAAGACACACACTTCTCATTCAGAATAGTCGATTCATTCCGTTTAACTTCTATGTAAATCTACTTTTCTGTTAATCAATTGCCATACCATTACCCCCTTCACCCCAAAAAGCCCAAAAATTTTTATCTACTTTCAACAAAGCCATATAAGCCATTATAAATCCTTATTCTTTTTAACCCTTTAAGTGCTGTAATTATTCCATTTAGTTCAACATTTTCCAATATTTATGAAGTTTTCTGTAATTTTTTGATAACTTTGGATAAAACAGACATCGCTTTTATACATCTCAGTTTCTGATCAAAATTTTTGGACAAATTTGAAAAAAAAATCTGGGCTAAATTTTATAAAGGCAACAAAAATTGACTTTGGCACTCAAAGGGTTAAACGAAGTATTACCACAAATCATGGACAGGTGTATCAGGACAGTTATCACATGGAGCTTCACCACATAGACATTTCAAACCAGAGTTTGGGTAAGTGTCTGGTGGGAGAGGGGCGGGTCACTTTCCTACAACACCTGGACATACAAAGTGATGAAAATGGAGCAAGAAGAAAGACTTACTTTCCAGCTTTGAGCAGTGCTTCACTCCTCTTTTGAAGGAGTTTGTAGAAATCAAGTTTGAAGCGCAACCTCTTCTCATCTTCAGAATCATAGCGAGGACAATAAACATTCATTACTGCAACTTCACGTTCGTTACCTGAACTATCCCTGTTGAGAAATAAAAAGTAAAGATAAGTAAAACACGGTTTAATAGCTAAATAAAACACTCAAATAAACAGAATATATATATATATATATATATATATATATATATATATATATATATATATATATATATTTATTTATTTATTTATTTATCTATTTATACATATATAGCTATTGACCTTCCACCATGAAGTGCACCTCTAAAGAGCAATAATAATCCTGTAAGTTGCATGGTAACACCATACATCTCACTTTACCAGTATATGAGGGCAACAGCAGTAGCCCGTAGACAAGTCAACAGCACACTACTACCTCAACAATTTTAAATATAAAATCTAAACTTTATTCCTAAATTATGCATCACAGGGGTGAGCAATCCAGTGGTCGAAGGTCGAAGACCACGAAATATTATGCTCAGATCTATGAATTTCCCATTGCACGGGTCTGATTAGAGTCTCACAGCTGCTTGCTGGCTACACACTATGGCTGGTGTAGACTGACTCATCACAAGCCAGCATAGCCTAAAAAGGTTATGCCACCTTGCTGACCCTGGTTACACCAGCTGCAGTGCGTAGCCAGCAAGGGGGCCGTGAGAAAGGTCTATAGTCTGATAATGTAATGAATATTAGTGTATTTGTATGATATCAAACGTATGTAGGACTAGCAATCTAGATCACAGGACGAGCAAACTAGACAAAAGGACTTACACATTAAGCTTCAGGACTGGCAAACTAGACTTCAGGACTAGCAGCTAGATTGCAGGACTAACAAACCAGACTACAGGACTAACACACTATTGGGTTAGTTAATTAAACTGCAGGTAGCAGACTGTAGGACTAGCAAACTAGACTTCAAGACTTGCACACTGGACTGCAGCATCCTAGGGAGTTGTCAGAGTTAGGGTAAGGGATGAGGCTCTATGAAAACCATTTTAGTTTGCATTGAAAACTTTATGTGCACTTCGCATCACTAGTGTCAAATTACATTTTGTATATGAGTACCCTGTAATGAAGCTTAAGACTGTCATATTCATTAACATTGGCCAAACTTTGCTATCTCTTTATGTCAGTGCATGTCATTTCTTTCAAAAAAGCATTGACCGTTTCCTATCTGCAGTGTGAGTATAAATTAAATTCTATAAAAAGAGACATACTTTATTTTATGCACCGTGATGACACATCGGCCCTCATTGTCAAGGCTCTGCAGCTCTTCATCTGTGAAGTCAGTGAGATCACCATAGCAACCAACTTTTTCCTTCCCAGCACTACTTGCATGTCGTCCAGTCAAACCCTCTTCAGCTGCTATTGGCGATGCACTATCGCGACAGAAAGTTGCCACACCTTGAATCAGTAAAGAGTGATATCATTAATCTGAAAAATTCATTTTGCAGAAACACAGATCAAATTGACAATATTTCCTGCACATACACAAAAAGGCAAGGGTGCCATTGCAATATCACAATATCAGGATAACAAGTATATATTCATTAACCCTTATCCTGTCAAGTTCATATGTCACCATTGGGTCAAATTGTTTACAGACAACGTCCCATAGGTTGCATTTTAACAAAGAGTTGAACATTTGAAGGCCTCATAGAACATAGTTACAGTTCCCATAATTTTTTTACTGACTAAACCTACCATAACATACCACGCCAAGTAGGCGAAAGTGCGTAAAGGTATTAGGTCATAACACTTTTTACAGACTTGGCAGATGGGTAAGTGGCAGGATATAAGGGTTAACAGTTCCTTAAATCAGGCGTTGCAGGCACCCGAAAGCATGGCAATAACGTTATCATCCAGCTTAAATTACATGTGTCTCACCATGAAAGTGAGTTTCCATTACCAGGATATACCACCCTTGCCCCATACTGCATTTCATGAAATAGGGTTGGCATGTCAACCTTGCAGAGCCAAAGGAACATTTCTTACCTGAGTAACCTTGCTTTCCCCTTGACAAACTGAAATATGAGTTGTAGCCATCAACTATGGCCGAGGCTTCATCTAACTGACCATCTGTACAACATCAAAAATTGCCAATTAATTAAATTAATGTTTATTTGTTGTTACTCATTTTGATGTTGTTGTGAGTGTGGACAAGAAATTGAAACTTGACAGATCTATTCTTGTGTGTCAAACTTTGGAATATAAATCATACATTCCTCTACTATACACCCTCTCAAGTATCTATGCTTACAAATGAATATACCGGGACGGGATGACGTGTTGCCCGATGAGTGTGTCGCGAGGGAAAAGCAGACAACATTTACGTGTAGGGGTGTATTTTATACTGTCACACACACAAGAGAAATGTCATATGAGCATTTTTTCCGATTGTTCTATACTTAATCCTGGACAATGACAATAATAAAACAGGCAGTGCAAATATAGCAACCATGTGGATCCTGAAGCTGAACCTTAAAGATGACTGCAATAACAGATTAGTGTTACCATGCATACAAAAAGTGGTGGTGTTATCCAGGGAGTATGCACTGATAGTGATTGAGACATGCCCGTCATACAAGCACGCGCGCTCATGACTGCATACACATTGTTTTCTCTTTCACGCAAACGACTCAGTAAAATAGCACTTATACGACACATATCAGCATTTCCTGCAGTGTTGGGTTTACGGGTGGTTCGTTCAAGATGGAAATGGCACAAGAGTAATGCAGCGCGTGCATGTATGTGTGGTGTAACTGTACAGTGTACAGACTACAGTGCAAGTGGCAAACCGGAAGTTTACACCACAAGCACAACAACGCAACGATGATGTACGTACGTGTGATCTTTGTTTCTTGTAGGCAAATTATATCTGCGTCCAATGACTCAAACAATTTCTCGAGTTTGGTTTTACACGCGCGCAGTCCGTTGATATTCCAAGAAAGTATCTTCATCTTCAATTTGTGAGAATGTTACCAAATGTTATCAAAGCAAAGGGAATGGACGGTGGTTGTACATCATATGGGTCAAGACATCGTGGGTCACTACACATGCGCATCTTAGTGATGAATGGCTCGTTCTGATTGGTGTATTACGGCGATGAGCGTCCTTCACGGGCTGAATGAATAGCCAATCCCTGTAAACGTCACATTCACCGAGTGGCGTCTGTTGTGGCGGGTTGATTTCTTGGTAGGAGAATTTGTCCCAGCCGTGCTCTATCTCTGTTCACATCCATTACCTAGAACTGTCTTTCAAATTGATGAACATGCCTCAAATATCTGACGATCCCGCAAGTCTCACAAAAGAACGTCTGAAAAGTGATCTTGTTGCGCACAACATCGGACTACCTCCAAGCGACGCGAGGAAAGATACGTACGTGAAGTTGTACTTGAAGCATTTGACTCCCCTCCGGAACATCCAGCCCGGTGGCGATGGGGATTCACCGTTAAAGTCGGAGTTTTCCAGTGATGAAGAAAGTACGCCTGTGCGAAAGGTCCAACAAAAGGTTGGTTCATTGCCCTCGCATTGCAAATCATCCATCGAGTGGAAATTATTTCATATAGATATTGTAATTTTCAGATGATCGATCGCCATGTGCTTGGTCGGCATGGTCCCATCTCACCGCCGGCCGCGCCACTGCACGCGCTATACGGCGCGTTTGTTAGAAAATTGTAAACATGTGGTAAAAGCCTACAGGTACTAGTACGCAATGAGTGAACGCCCATATGATGCCTGGCCCTTTGACCGTGACAGTTCACAGTTTGAACAAGCTCAACGCCATTTTGAAGTGAAGTACAAATCGCCAGCACGAAGGATATTTGATCAATACTATGATGACGCGATATGTAATATAATGGTTGATTATGAAAGAAATGTCTTCAGCGCTATAAATATTTTTCGAACTGATAACCTGTACACGTTTCGAATTAAATTATGGGTAGAAAAGAGCGTAGAAACTAGAAAGGCATGTTATCTTGGCATTAGACCACGATATAATACTAACAACATAAAAATGTTATCAACAAAATTTTGACGCAGTGGTCTTTATCATCATAATTTTCCGTAGCCATGGAATAAATATTGTTGAAGGCAGCTCAACATGTTGGCACACTGTAAATGTTGATATTCCGATAAGTTACATCGGCACTTCACGTGAACGAGCGAGTATTTACTTTAAAAACTGCCGTTATGAATGCGCGGCTTTCATAGAAAATTGACAAGTTAATAATAATACGTCCGGAAAGCAACTTGGGTACGGCACGTTTATAATTCGGCCTTGAGGATCGTTTATCCTCAAAACGCAAGCTTGCGGACTTGTTGTTATGCATTTTGTTCAACCGATATCCAAAGCTCGCACACCAGAGAAGCGTGTTCTTATCGGTGAAGCTTCAGATCGCGTGAGTACTATGACCAAGCGTGACCCTTTCAGTATACAGAGATAGCTGCGTTCATTTAGCTCGGACACTGGCGGCAACAATGCCATGCAAATTCGTATCTTCTTGAAAAATCACCAGCGCTGCATATTCTTCATCGACAATGCAGGCATCGAACTGTCATTGTATCGAGGCTTTTCAATAGCTGTTTACCTTGAATTAATGGTCCCGCAACACTCAGCACAAGGTATTCGCCAACAATGTCAAATGACATTGTTGATGAAGGTCACACCAGCAGTGTATGTAAGGCAAAGGCGATCTATTTCTTTCATATTTATTGCATTTCGGCGTTATGCCTAGTATTTATTAAATGGCCACTTGTCGTTCCCTCAGCATTTTTGAAAGGGAACCGTCTTGCGATCAACAGGTAGCAGACAGCTGTAGCCTAACTGTTAATTGCGATAACATTGTATAAACAATGTGTTAATTGAAAATACCACACTTGGTTGTCAACACACGATTGTTGCTTTATGGCCAAGCTAGCAAGGGATTATCCTTCAGATTCCAAGAGATTTTGATTTAAACATAACTGGAATTATGTAATGTTGTGCCAACAAGAGGGTGGCACATTGTTTACAGACATGTTTAGGTGAGGTATCAGTGAATAGCCATATTTGTAAATTGTAAACCCTGGTGCATTTACAAAATCCGGTACTTGGATAACCCCTCATCCCTCCAGTGTAGATCCCTTAGAGAAAATTCAAGGTCACAGCTGCCGCCCAGTTTATACCAAGTTGCCCAGAACAGGGGCACTGTACCCCACAGATAGTTTCATATAATTTATAAACAATAGAAACAACAACAACTTTACACGTCTGGACTTTGTGCATGGAAGTGTCAAAGACCCTCAACATGCAAATTTGCACCTTTTGAAATGTTAATGGTACACCCTCAAGCACAGAAACCCTATTTGAAACCGCTCATTATGATGTTGGTAAAATGTCCCCAGGTCTTTGTGGAGGGACCGTGCCACAAAACTGTAGAAAGAAACTGCAATTTAGCAGGCTCATTTATGTTAATCAAGGATGACATGAGTGTAAAGAGTTTATGTTCTTGGAAAATGTGTTTGAGCATCAGAAAAACCTCTATCAACCAATTTGTTTTGCTTTTTTTTTCTCTTTTCAACATTATTGGTTGCACCATAGACCCTCGAAGAGCTAGAGTCTATTGGCGGCCGTATTTACATTTCACTCAATGCACAGGATATGTTGAATAGGTCATAGAATTCAGTTTGTATGCAGAGTATTACACTTTGAGATGTGTAAAGAAGCACAGTGACATGTTTTCAATTCCCTGCAAATTGAGAATGCAGGGCTGATGCAAATTGCTTCATATTCACTGGCCAAAGACAGTTGAGCCGTCGATCTAACAGGCTTCAGTAGTTTTCCCCGAACATCTTAATAAATTGCCCTCAGTAAATCAGTCACAACAGACAAGCTGGTGCATATCTCCCTACTTCAAAATAAAACTGACAGAAATTGTGAATTTTTATTGATTTTTGATAGGCTATATTCCTTTTGCAGTGCTGGCTTCATTTTAAAAAACGCCACTGCAGACTGACACAAAGGCCTAGAAAGCTAATGGGCCACTTTGATAAGTGACCTTGGACAATTAGTGTAAATAGCACCGGGACTGCTGCTTTTGTCTTTAAAGGCATTTATTGGCAAGCTATCCCATGATGCCTGTTGTTTCCATTCTAAGAAGGGATGGACCATTAAATCTTGGGTGGGGATGGTCAGGATGCTGACATGATGCATATGTTTTCGTGTGTTCCAAAATACAAATTTTGTGTTGTATGCCTGCTAATTTTTCTTCCAAATTTATACATGTCATACATTTTTTTCAGCTGATATTCATATGAATATATTCCACGATAAAGATCAACAACATGGCTGCAAAAAAAATTTCACAAAATTTTTGCTCAGCATTTTTCCTCCACTTTTGAACACCCCTTCCAAAATCAAACTCTTCATCCCAACTTTATGTACTTATTATTCAATCAATTGACAGAAAAAAAATGGTTGACAGTATTTTGACCTGCAATCCTCATGGCTTGATCTGGATGTAGTCTAAAAAAAGGGAATATTTCCAGTTGGACTAGTCTCCCTCATAAGTCTTTGGCGATGTGTGTTTAAAAACGAAGAATTTTGAAGAATGATTTTCAACTTTTGCAGTTAAAATAATACAAAGGTCACAGAATCATGTATACAAAATATCATAAAAGAACTTTTGTGAACAACAGCCCCCCTCATTTCTTTCACATCTTTTGCCAAAATTGCTCATAGGCAGATAACCTTATCACCGGGCAGACTATTATCATATTTTATTACAAGCAGCCTGGACATGCATATTCTTATAGAGTTACTTTAGGATTCAAACATTGTGAAGAATACCTATGGAGTACAAAAGAATATCCTTGCTTCGACAGTCTATAGACTTGCTTGTTATGAAAGTAATAATTACAGTTTACCCACACATAGACAATAATACAGTAATCCCATTTTTATTTTTGTACATCGCAGAACCATGACAAGTAGACAAGTCTAGACTTTAATGTGTAAAAAAAACTTGTCAACCGAGCAATGCTAGGAATGTGTTTGTTATTATGTAATGAATCTAAGTGGGGTAAACCTGACAGTTGGCTGGAGTTACATCGTATTTCCCTGCCCTGGTATTCTTGATCTTAATGTATTGGCACAGCCATTGATCTGGTGGGCTGTTCTGGCCACGGAGTAAGGTTACAATGGCATGTCAGCAGCTGCCTCTTTTTAAACTGAAACAAACCATTGTGATTTGCAACAATTAAAATAGATGAAAAGATTCATGCCCTAGAACACAGTCCCTCTATCCACAGGGGCTCTCCACAGGATTGGATCATGGAGAGAGCCAGTCTAGGCTATTAGTGCCGTATGTTTTTAAAGAGAGTTTGGCTGGGTGGCATCCCCAGGGTGGCATCACCTTACAGGTGTGAAAATATTCCTGCAGTCCCACACCTCAACAATATACACTAATACAGATACAGTTTTTGATAGCAGTAATCGTGCCTAAATCATATGGAAAACTTGAAAATTTTTACACATTTTAAAATGACCCATGTAAAACCTGTCATAGAATTACACTAACTCCCAAACACACACGCAACCCTGTCATGGTTCACTGCTGTTGAATAAAGAATAGGGCATTATGCAGTAAGAAGGTTACAGCAAGGTCAGCCTGTTTACTCAATGTCAAAGGGCGCTCTCCAAACCCATTCAGGCTTTTTCTCTGTTTGTTAATCTTGGGATCATGTCAAAATGGGGAATTGGCAGCAACAAGATGCCTGCCATGAATCAATCATTAATGTTAAATGCGGTCATATAATAACATGACGCAACACTTCTTAAACTGTATAACTGAAGTAGTTGAAGTGATATGAAGGTGTTATTTTATGGCAATTAATGTTCCTGCACAAATTTTGAAACACTTTCGTGTATAAGAACAGTTGTCCACTTCAGGAGTTGTGTTCTTAAAATAGATAAGTTTGTCAATGGGAAACGAAACCAACTCTGTATTTTATACAATAATACCCCTATAAGGGTACTCCAGATGAACTCAGAAGAAACACAATTTGGTAGCAATTTTAGAATAAAATGGAACGTTTACCATGCACAGAAAACCATACTTTTGAATTTCTTTCAATTACTAGTATTTGTTTCCCCTCATGACGACAAAAAAATAGTTGCATTTAATTTGACAAAAAAACGAGATAAAGTTAACATGCTTGTCTGCACAGGCATGCCTATGTAAGGTCAGCCCTGTAACCTCCATAAATGTAATAATCTCAATGACTGTAATACCAGCCAAACTTTTGAATCTGTCTTGGCAACAGAAAAATTCCCTTGCCTTATCTAGCGCCCTCTACGACCGAAACTTAATGCACTAGCTAACTTCCTGTTTAAATTGAAGTTGTTTGAGGGCAGCTTCCCATTTGTGTGGCCCAACAAAATCAATATACAGTTACCTCCAGCTGTGGATTGAATCAATATTTTGCCATTTTGAGGGATTCCTGAAGGATAAACAGCTATGCCGGTAGGTCTTGTACATTTATTTTTCTGCCCATGGTGTTTTACCATAGCTGTTTGATAATGCACATGGGCTTGGAACAAGCATGGAGGTAGGGTATATATGTACACATTTGGTGGCCTTCAAAGATGCAGTTTCACTTTGTCAAAAATGCTGCTTCAATTGTATCAGTGTTATTCACCTGTTAGAGCCAGCAAGAAGCATTCTTGTCATCCAGGGCTTTGAAGCTCCACTGAACATTCTGACAACCCTTTGAATAATAAAATGGCAGACTTTGAGTCAACAATTGGCAGTAAACTGAAAAGACCTTTGTCAGCATATTCTGCTATGGTGCACAGGACAACTATACAAAGTAATTCTTCATCTTTTGGTAACGAGTTCGCAATTGAGGTGATGCTGAACCCTTGCAGTCTGCGGGGTCTATGCTTTGTCAGCTGTTCAGAAGCAAGAATGCTGAAGCCGAACTGAAGCAAGGAGTTGACTCTGTGATTGTCCTTACTCATGTGACCACGCAGTTCTTGGTACAGGGAGAATAAACCTATGATGTCATGTCTGCAGTATGAACTTTAACCTTGTGTCTGTGAAAACATTCCTTATTTGGCGTACAGTCTGTATACGTGTTGGAAAACATGTATAGTCGTGTGCTGTTGCAAATTTTGTGATCGTATGGTTTGTAACGCCGACCGTTTTGAGTGATTTAGCGAGAATTAGCAGATATGATACGCACTAAAATTTCTCAAAACTCCAGTCAAACAACAAAAGGGTGATAAGGAGAAAACAGACTGGCAATTTTTAGAAATGTGCATGTTATGAGCTGGCTACGTGGAAAATCATTTGAAAATTATAAAGAATAATGCTATGACGTAATTTATGGGTTAAGAGTTATCTGTAGAGAAAATTAATGAATTTTGTTTTGTTCAGGCATAATGTTAATGGCATGTGTCAAGTCTTAAGAAACTTGAAACTAAAAAACAAAACTACATTGTTTACAAACTCCTCAAGGAAAGAAACAAATGTGATCTTGAATAATTAGAGACTCAATGACTTTTCAAGATTTATCAGTTCACGTATGACGTGATTTGAGGTGATTGGTATGACATTCAGATATAACCAAGTATGTCTACAAGCTGCATTGTCCAAAAATGTCAAGTTAAGTTTATGTGTTGTTTCAGTTGAGTATGGATCATTGTTATACTGTAAATGTACATGGACGCAAGCATAACATTTTGTCCTTTAATCAACACAATTACCATGGCTTAGAGTGCACAAAAAGTACATACGTCTTGGGTCAATTGATGCCCAGATTGTTAATTTCTCTCTCCCAAATCACGTTCCATGTTACTGTATTGTGTATTGTTATCTCTCTCATTATATCTTTACTACCTGGCAAAATTTTCACTTTTAATTCTGTTGGCCAAACAAATAATACCTCATGAAATCAAAAAAACTATAATTACAAATATTTTATAGCCTGTAGTAGCAGGCATTGATTGTCCATTATGACTCTGTTGTGAGAAAGTCTGGACAAGCAGGTTATTATCACTATGCAATTTCAAAAGATTCTGTTGTAGTTAGATCTGATACGTCAACACTCAGCATAAACCCCTATACAGCACTGCCACTTCCCAATAATTAACCAATAATTAACCAGTACATGCATATTTTAAAGTTTTTTAGACGAAAAGTGAAAAAATTAAAAATGACAGAGTCAATGTATATCAACATTATGGCTAGTGCAGTGTGTCTCTATCTTTACATAGAGTATGTATCTGACCGACTACTTGGAAAAAAAAATCACCATTGGTGTGTGGTTTGTAGTGGCTACACATGACATATGACTGCGTACAGTATGCATATTAGCCATCACAATCCCACAATTCTCAAGAGTGCATCATCCCACATCAAGGTCACAACTTCAATAATTTTTACTGTGATCAAAATTTGCAAATACAAAAGTTATGAAGTTGCTTAAGATAACTCTGTAATTTGAAAGTAAATTCAAAAACATACATTGTTCAATAGCATCTGCTACAAGCACTGGCAGGCGTCATGACTTGTGGCACAAAGTATGCCGCAAGGAAGAGTATTCAGACGCATAGCCAAAGAGGCAGCCACAACACGTGTGATGAAGAGCAGTCACAGAGAACAATAGATGTAAGGTCAAAAAAAATAGATTTGTTTGTGGTCACCGCCCGCATCATTTCAAAGTCTGTGACCAGTCATTTTTTCCTGCTTTTCATTTTCTGGACCCCATGGAAAAAAGTGGAAAATGTATCAAAGTCCACCAAAACAAAATGAAAAAATCGTGTCGCCGCATCATTTTTGCCAGATGTCAATGACCAGAAACAAACCTATTGTATTTTTTGGCCTTACTAAGAATCTACTAAAAACAGTTAATGGTTACTGTATTGAAATTACATAACTGTGTGAGCTTATGTTCTCAGCTCTACTCTGATATCATACCGGTAGTTCAAAATACGAATTTAAGAACATTATGACTTCTCAGTTAGTTCCGTAACTGTAAACAGCAGTACTACTACCCCCCGTAGATCCTGATAGTACAGAGCTCTGCAATAAGAATTAAAGATTGAAATAATTGACTTATAAATACATTCAAAGGGTGTCAAAAAATTGTCCATGATTATGTCATTCAAAGATCAGGAATATCACTCAGTTCTGAGTTGTCATCATTCAGCAGCTTCAGGTCATCTGTAAGCTTTGTCAAAATTTTACATGAAAACACCTGGCGGTATTCAAGCTGGTTTAATTGGTACCAACAGTGAAGTAAAGTTTCCTGTGGTGAGACCTCATGAGTCTTGTGTACAGTGTCAGGTGCCGCAGCTGGTTGCCATGGCAATTACATTCCGTGTGACCTGACGTAGCAAGTTCACCAGAGCAATCACTTGAGGTCACAGCTGATTTGCTACTGCTCCCCCAGCAGTTTCTCTGTTCATGCGTTTTGAAACTGTGTGTGCCAAATGCTTGTTCAGTTACACTCACTGTGAGGAAAGTGTGGTTCCACTACATGAATGTCGCCTTCAAGACCGACCTCGTAACACTGCGGTAGCAGAACAAGAAGTGCGGTAGTTTAGAAGTGTTTATAACAGGATACTTTTGCTACAAAAATCAGTGTCGGTGACCTGAGCTATCAATTATCATCTGGAAGTGTGCTGCTACTGTTTTCCACTCTTTTTCCAACACTGGATGCATCATCCTGGAATCTACGTGTAATGGCCATGGTTTATTTCATGGATTTTAATTCTGTGATGTGATTCGTTTTCTGGAAGTGGTGATGAAGACAAAATGAATTTCTATCTGCGGCGTGTGAGGTTGATCCGCCTTCTCTCGTTTGACTTCTATGTGAAAAATCTGATGGTGGGTAAGCTGTTTTTATCAGTGAACATTGCTTTGACTTGCATGTTTCCCATCTAGCGACTTCAATCACTCGCACATTTGTGTGGAATTCACCATTCAGATACAGTGGTACTGTATTTCTCATCTTGTTCCCTTGTTGGCTGTCTTTTCTCATAACTTTTTTAATTTTTTAACCATTGAAAAAAAAAAACCAAATTGATAAAGTAAATATTATGCATACTAACCCACCTGAAGGTCCTATTTCTATGTTTCTACATATATTTGTGAAAATAAGTATTGTGACATAACCACATTTTTTTTTCATAATTAACAACCAGAAAGTTTGTTATATCTAAATAATTTACACGCATGTTTGTAAATTTTTTTGCTGAAATTCGTCATAGGATTGAGTGTTATCACTATCAGGATGAAGTGTTTTGCTATTTTTACTACATGTACAGTGACGTCTCATGTGGAAAAAAAAAAGCCACTCTCCAGTGATATGCGGCTGTGAATTTACTGATTAATCTTCAAACCCTGTGTGATGACATGAGGGAGTGCCTCTGAATGAAAATCTCCATTTCAGAGGGTCCTCATAGTTTGTATTTTGTTGTACCAGTGCTATGTGTGTCAAATAATTCACAAATTCAGACTGCTGATTTCTACAAAACAAATGTCGCAAACAAATTTAATGAATTCTTAAAATTACCTTATCTTATGAACTTCTTGCCTTAGATTAAACAGGACACAAGAAACAACAGAAAATTCCTTGGGGTCATTTCAGTTCCTCTTCCAGTTATTTTACCATACATGTTCTTCTTTCTGTGAAAACTTTGAGTACTTATAGCTTACAAAATTTTACAGTAAGTGCAAGGAAATAATCAATACAGATCTTAGCTAGGGGAAATGCCTAGAGTCATTGTTTGGCTTTTAGAACTACATGTCAGGAAGAGTAAAATAAAATTTTCACTTGTCTCATTAAAATTGGAATGTTAAAAACTGCAATGGCATTATATAAACAAGGAACAGAATGATTTTATGGGAACATGTAGATACATGTACATGTAACATTGTGGACTTGTTATCATTATTACTTAAGGTTTTGACACTATTGCCTTGACTGGTAAAGAGTAAGAGGTCATAAACAGATGGAATTTGTTGAAGATTGATACAGGATACTCAAAGTGATGACATGCAGTTTGCATTTAATAGCTTGGAGCTAAACAGAAAGTCGCTGTCTGACAAAAACAAATTTTTTTATGTTTTGTAATTCATACAAAGAAATGTCTGATAAAAATCAGCATATATGTAGAAAGTTTAAGGATTCTGCTGGTTGACTCCATTAAGCAAGTTGAGGCACAACATTGAACTTGAGATGCAGTTCCATAAAATATGCGAGTTAAATTTTATAGGACACCAGATGCTCAGGTTAAAAATATCTACCTCCTGGTTTACATTGCAATCTGAAACCCAGAATAGTTGTACACGTGGCCTATCACTCCATGGGGGGAATCACCAAATTATCATAACAGATTCTTCAGTACTGTCCCAAATTGGCCATTGCAAGATCATTAGTAGACTGTAATAAGTGGATAGCCTACCCTACTTCATCTCCAACTACCTGTAACTCCATAGCCTAGCACATATAGACTGATGGGTTCTTCCCACTGTGTGGATATTTTTAATCTTTGATTTGTTAGCAACAATAGACTACCGGGGGTATAGTCTATAGAAGCTATTGGGATGTGTATCCGTCCGGCGTCCATGGCTAGTCTGTATGCATGTAGCTAGGTATGTGTGTATGTATGTCCGTTTGTGAGGATGTCCGTCCACTCAAATATCTTGAGAACCACAGTACTTACTGATTTTATATTTATTGTGTAGATGCAAAATATGATTATGAGAAACTACTTTTTTATCACAACTGGAAGTTGTGATATAGAGGTGGTTTCAACCGGTGTTTGATGTCGTCCATTTCCGTAAACGACAAAAAGTCAAAAACTGCTGAACAGACTGCGTTGATATTTGATACCGATACATAGACTGGTTCCAAGGTTCCAATTCGAAAAATGGAGCCAAACGGAGCGCCGGTTAGATAGTTTTGGGAAATTTCTAACCCCCCTTTTCATCTAATTGATTTAGGGGTCTTTCATATATGTAGTTTTGGAATGTACACCAATCCTGCATTGTGGACTGTTTTATGAGTTGTTGAACAGAATGAGGTTTTGATGAATGTTAGAAATATGCAGGATGGCTGATTCGAAGTATAAGAGATTTCTATGGTCTTTTGGGCATCAAAAGCATTAAAAAAAACATATTTCATAGTTTAGATTCTCACTTTTGAGATGACCCTTGGCATTTGTTAAGTAAACATCCTTGAGTCAATATACAGACTTGACATTCCAGAGATTAAGTATCCACAACCTCACATGTTACAGTCTTTCACTACAATGGTATGGCCCAAACCAATTGTTATCAATGGAGAGTGTGGACCTGTCTACAGGAAATTGGGGTGAACAGGTTAGACAATGACGTTACAAGTTGTAGGTTGTTATCAAGGTAGCACCAGCATAGAGTCCTGAGCATCTGTCCATGTGTTCTCACAGCAAATTACAGGGAAAAAAATTATTTGAGAAGTTTCTCTCCTTTAAATAGAAGTATATTACAATTTAAACCTGTCATGGATAGATTGCTCTCAAATGATCTGAAACACAGTTATTGCCCATTAGCAACAAATCTATAGCAAGATTTATGTAAAGTTCATGAACTTACACAAGGTATTAGACAAAAGATGACCATGACTTTGCTACTTTTCAACATTTATTTCAATCAGATTTCCCCAGCTTAGTGTATAATTTTGTAATCTTAATTACTGTCAACTTAGCTTTACTAACTTATTCATACCTCATTATTCTTACACTACTGTTATACCTTATAACCACAAAATTTCAAGAGATGCATATATGATTGTCACTTAACAAACAATTTACAAATATGTCTTCTGCTTTTTCTCCATATACATATACATGTCTCTTTTCTCATAAAAATGAGCTTAAAATCGCAATGTGAAAAATAGTCTTTCAGCTATATGTTGCTCATTGACTTCGTGGTCTGTCTAATTCACAGTGAGTGTGGTTGTTGATAAATGCCGATAATACTAGGCGGTCATTATGTCCAAGTGCCATTGGCGGTATTTTTTAACATAATGACCATAGGTCATTATCACATCTCTGAAGTTGTGATATAGGCAGTGTTTCCGCTGCCCCGCCATCGCCAATTCGCAAATGCGAGAAAAAATAGCGTTTGGCGAGAAGATTTTGGCAAAAGTTAGCCAAACTTGCGAATCGAAAATTGCACTATGACGTCATCACTTTGTCCGCGCGCACGTCCTGCATTCAACTTGAGATGTAATGCTTTATCTCTGTGCATCCCCGACCTTATGCATCAGGAGATCCTATTTGTAACACATACAGTATGAATAAAATTGTAACGAAACAACTCACAAATCAATAACCGCATGTATATCATGACTAGTTGACTAAAATGTTGCGAAGTTTTGGGTTTGACTACGCGCAATGTGTGCCTACAGATAACTCCGTGCAGTGACAGCCATGTCATCGTCAACACTGAATTGAATTGAAGGATCGTAGTGACGGTGAAACTAAGCAAAACGGCAAACTTTCCTTTTTGACTTTGGCTGCTCCACCAATATGGGGGGAACCACCCCTACAACACACATTCTAAGCGCAAGTAAAGCTATGAAATGGAAAGAAAAATTATGATCAATGTAGGAAAGTCGATCGTGAATTTGGAAAGGAAGGTAGCGGCATGCATGGTCAAAAGCATACGCATGACATTTTTTAGAACGTAGAGCGAGTAAGGCACTCCTGAATAGCGAAAATGTTCGTGGTGTATTGCTGCCAACAAGAAAATACCTTTACTGGCGTTAGAAACTTGTGTGAATTGGCTTCCTTAAATATAAATTCGCGACAATTTTCAGTGTATCACGGACCGTGGTGTATTGTGACGTGACATCGTATACAGACTTTCAGAGAAGCGCTCGCTCGTCCGCCGAGTCGGCCTAGTTCCGCGTTCACATCGTGCAAATAAATACGCAAGTCTTGTCGCGATATTTGAGCATTTAACTTGATCGTCAGTGAAACAAAAAGATGTTTCTCCATATCAAAAGGGTATATATTTGATATTTTACGGTTCTGTTCTAGACGTGAACATTTGGATTTATGATCCGTGATTTCCGCGATCCATGGCATGATTGAAGCTGGCTGTGAATACACACTGACGTCTTTGATGATGACCCCTGACCCAAGCGCCATTGATATGCTACGCGCTGTCCGAGCTTCGCTTGCTAAACTTCAAGCGTAAAGCAAATGTATTGGAAGTCTAAAAAATGCACATATTTCTCAAGTCTGAGGGTATTTTACTTTTAAACTGCTACGAGAATGGATATCTGATTCGTTTGAAAAAACTAGTATGCTGAACCAGGTTTCGTGCCGTGTCTGTAGCACGCATGAGAAAGAAATGACGTCATTTGTGATCAGTGGTATCGGCCTGGCTAATTGAATATCTGGTTTGGCGAATAATTTTTTAGGGCTTCTAGCCAAATTTGCTACAAGATTTTGGAACCCAGGGGAAACACTGAATAGGGTTAGCTTCAACCGGTGTCAGACAGACTCAGTGTCCATTTTCCGTAAACGACAAAAAGTCAAAAACCGCTGAACAGACTGCATTGATATTTGGGACAGATATTCAGACTGGTTCCAAAGTTCTGATTCCGAAAAATGGAGCCAAACGGAGCAGGGGTTAGATAGTTTTGGGAAATTTCTAACCCCCCTTTAACTAATTGATTTTAGGGGTCTTTCATATATGTAGTTTTGGAATGTACACCAATCCTGCATTATGGACTATTTAATGAGTTGTGGAACAGAAATGAGGTTTTGATCAAACAGTTTTTATATTTGGTATACAGGTCCCTAGGGATGACCCAACTTAGATTTGTTCAGATTGTGATGAAATATGGAAATTGTATTTTTACAGAATTTTTGTCATTTTGGTCAAAAATTTATTTCATCATAAGTGCTTGTCTGACAGCTTTGATATTTAGTATACAGGTTCATAGGAATGATAAAAATATGATATATTCAAATTATGATGAAATCTACAATTTTGTATTTTTGGGGTAATTTTTGCCATTTATTGTCAAAAAAATTATTTCTCAAAAAGTACTCGTCTAAAAGCTTTGATATTTGGTATACAGGTTCTCAAAGATGAACTTAATATGATATAATGAAGTCTGCAATTTTGTATTTTTGGCGAAATTTTTGCCATTTTTGGTCAAAAAATTGGTTCTCAAAAACTACTTGTCTGATACCGTTAGTACTTGGTATACAGTTCCTAGGGATTGTCTTAGTGTGATTATATTGAAATTTGATGAAATCTTCAATTTTGTATTTTTGGGGCAATTTTTGCCATTTTGGGTCAAAAAATTGGTTCTCAAAAAACTACTTATCTGATACCCTTGATATTTGGTATACAGGTTCCTAGGGATTGTCTTAGTGTGATTATATTGAAATTTGATGAAATCTTCAATTTTGTATTTTTCGGTCAATTTTTGCCAGTTTTGGTCAAAAATTGTTGTTTCTCAAAGTTACTCATCTGATAGCTTTGATATTGTGTATAAAGGTTCCTAGGGTTTATCTTAATGTAATATATTGAAATTATGATGAAATCTTCAATTTTGTATTTTTGCAGCTAATTTTGCCATTTTTGGTCAGGCCATCCTGAAATGAGCTATCAAAGATATCCACCTTCTTCATCAACACATACGTCACAAAAAGTTATTCTCTAGGCAAGTGGAGCTCTGTCGACTGTTAGGTTGCTTGGATTTTTTCAAAACCGCTGGTCAGACAGCTTTAATATTATGTATACAGGTCCCTAGGATGACCTTAGTGAGATGATTTCATACAGTCGGGAAATACTGAATTTTGTATCCATGTCTATAGCAGCTTCAGGGACGTTGGCCCTATGTTTTTTAAAAGTTTACTACATATTACCTTCATAATTCTTGTTTTTAATAGAAAGATGGCTGTCAACTATTCTGATGAAATTTCACTCTTTGTTAACTTTTTCTGAATATAGTAGCAATTCTGAAATTCTGTGAATTCATGGCCTGTAATAGACTGGCCCCCGTCGCTTGGCTCTTCTTGGCAGCAGTTATTGGCTAGCCTAGTGTGGGCTATCGCATTCACCCCATGTTCTATGCAGCAGTCTGTCACTAACAGGACAGCCTGCTCAATGTTTATTCCCTCAGTTTATTGTATTTTGATATTTATATGCCAACTGACTTTTAGCAAGACTGAGCCTGGAAGTGCTTGTGAATTTTTAAAAAATTTAGCCATGTCCAGTAAGCAGTTGGCTACCACAGGCCAACCATTCTGGTCTCTTCCATATCTACCAGTACTGAATGAAAATCCCAATCCATGCACATGTATGGCATACCATCACACATAGGTTTCATTTAAGCCAAATCTCATTCTCATGATTCTAGTAGAGCAAGCATTTACTCGGCATGTAATGTTTATATAGTACAATTACCTCACATACCAGCAGCCCGATAAAACAGCAACTGTGTCGATATCATGAAATAAAGACATCTCAGCAATGAGGAAACCACTGAGAAATGATAAAATAATTCTGTAAAGTTCACCCAGAGTATAATCTCGAGCTTATTTGACAGATAAAACCATGCAACATAATCAAAGATATCCATGTTTCTCCAAATTTAATGCAACATATTGAATGACTGGTTAAAAACAATTATAAACTTACCACAAGCAGATCAAGAATGACGTTGTGATGATATCATTGAAGTGTGTGTTTCAATTTTGTTGGCGTTTTTTTCATGTTTACTACCAGCAATATAATAAGGTTCAGAAAGGTGATAATAAGGAACGTTCATCAAGCTTTATAAATGCTCAATTTGTGCCACATGACAAATATGTATTTAAACTTAATTTACAGGTACCGTATACATTTGCCAAAATTATTGGTGACATAGTGCAGTTATTTTTTGTCTTTCTCTACAATTAAACTTTGCAACACACCTGATATAGTAACAGTAGATCAATACAGAAGGAAATGATGCATATCAGTGACTGTTTTTCAAACTTGAACGTACATGTGATAATTCAGTTTGATTTCAGTGTCTGGCTTATTTCCAGAATTACCCAATTTTGATAAAGCAGGAGTATGCAGTTAGAAAGAGCAGTTCAGGAAAAGTGACATGATTGTGTTCGTTGCTCATTAGTTTGGTTTGATTGAGATCCTTGTTGATTGCCCTGTGAAATTCATCACTTCCTAGCAGTAGCAGTAGCAGTATATGGGTGGGCAACCTTGTGACTTTGTTGTAAGTGATCAGCTGTGAAGGCATGCTCTGAGCAGCAAAGGTTTACACCATGGGCTTAGAGCTCTCACTGAGATGTCTGGTTTTCAGTTGAGAGAGATTCCGAAAGGACAGATAATATTCAGCACATAATATTTCTAACAACAAGGACCATGATGCTCAGTTTTAGGTGGATCATTATTCTCCATTGATGATAAAATCTGTCATTTATGAACATAAGTTAATTTGCATATTCAAACAATATTCATGAATACACTTTGCGTAAATGAATACACTTATTGAGGAAATCTAGTATTAGATGCAACAAGTTACAGAATTTTACATTGAAATACCTGAAATTTTGATCTCCTCAAACTCTGTACACTGCAAAACAGTCACTAGAAGCATACCGGTAGACCCTCGAGAAATAGTTTTCTCGAGGGTCTATGCTCAAAGACAAAAGACAAAACTTTAGGTGGTTCTTCATTCCTTTCTTTCTTATTGCCATGGTGTTGGAAATGAAGTTGATTTGCATATGATTTGCATGTTTAATTATCAACAGTTATGTAAATTTTTTAAAGACCAGTTTTGACCTCTCATTTACATGGAAACTACTATGAGTGGACTGTACATGTTTGTAAGGGGATCTTTCCAAGTTCTACATCAGTGTGCTCTCTTAATTACATAGTTCTGATCTCTCATTTATAGGATTTTTATGCACCTACACCATATGTAATACTGCTGGAGTATGTTCGTATAGTCATAGACCCTCGAGAAAAACTTTTTTTGAGGGTCTATGGTATAGTTAAGAAACTGGTCAGTTGAATGTAATGTTTGTACGAGTATGCTTTCGGTACACTGAACTGATGAGTCACTGGAGTGAGAAAGGTTTTTTCGACACAAAAACTTTTTTCACATTACGTGTCCTGGCATACAGCTGACACGAAGGTACATGTATTTCCAGCGATTTCAAAATTGACTCAAAGCTCGCAGAAATGTTGTAAGTCACCAAAACACGCTTGTCTGCTTTATCTGAGAAATGCAGAAATGTGGCATGCGGGCTACACACCACAGGTTGCTCACATTGTAAAGCCAGTGACAGCAATTATTTGGCTAATACATCCAAAGTTAATTGTGTTTGAAATGACAAAATCAGGATACCCACTACACAGTGACCATTTTCATCGTTGGTTCTTTTTGTCTTTTTATCTGCAGAAAGCCACAAAGAAAGCACAGAGAACCATCAACAGGGATGACATCGAGATCGAGAAAGAGGTGGCGAACTTGTCAGACAGAGAACTTGCAGAAGAGTTGAAAAATTTTGGCATGTCACCTGGTCCTATCACCGGTATGAGTTTGTTATGATCTGTCCTCCAAATGGCCAGCAGAGCTGAGAGAATGTAATGCTGGCCATGAAATACTGTTTTCAATCATTTCAGCAGTGAAACTGGATTTTTGTGTCAACTTTGAAATTTGATATTTAGCTTCCAAAAGTGTGCTATTATGCAAATTTCTTCAGATCAGAGTGGTCATGTCCATGTTTGATTCCATACACCCTCATTAAAAGTTAAATAGAGAGAAAAAATGTAGATTTTCTCTGTAAAAAACTGAGGCAGCTGGTGAATTTCCTTTCCTTTGTTTAGCAAAGCAGTAAAGTATTCTATCTCATAGCTAGGTTTATTGTTTTGATATCCTCCAAAAGTTGCCGTCATAGTACCAGCAAGTACTTTCTAAAAGGTTCAACAGATATTTGTGAAAATCAATGACAATGCATAACCTTGTGTCAGTGTCCAGAAGCAACAAAGGAGAAAGAAAATATGTGTATGTTTTTTGAAGTACATCATTGTGGTAAAGTCATAAAAATACACAAAGCAGAAGTTCAAGTACGTTTGATGCATGTACATGTACCGTACATGTCTTTCTTTTGCCATTCTCACAAACTGACATTCAAAAGAAATTTCCATCTCTGACCTTCGGCATGTGTTTTTGGTTTTTTTTCTCCAGGTAGCACACGTTCAGTGTATGAACGCAAGCTGGTTAGGTTGCGAGTAGATGGACCTCAGGAATCGAAACAGACAAATGGATCTGACGATTACAGCGACAGTGACGAAGGTGAGTACAGTTTCAGCAAGCAAATTGTAAGCTGTTAAGATATTGAGAAAGTTACAGTGAAGAGACAGTTGATGCTGTCCTTGACAATATCAATATTTTATATGTAATTATGGGGAGAAAACTTGATGATATCATAATACAAGATCATAGGAGGCTTAACCCTTTGAGTGCTGTAATTTTTCCCTCCAAAGTTTCAGTGCAACATTTTGCAAAGTTTTATGAATTTTTCTGTAATTTTTTGACAATTTTAAACCAAATGGACATCACATTTTATTGTCTACACTGTTTTATCAAAATTTTGGCAAAAATCTGAAAAAATTTAGATTGCGTATATTTTATAAAGGCAACTAAAATTGACTTTGGCGCTTAAAGGGTTAAAGACTAAGTGTACCTGTCAGTCTGTCAATCCTATGAAGCTTATGAAGCTGTGACAGTGTTGTATTGTGTAGTTTTTGATTTTTGTGCAATCTCCAGCTGTTTTAATGACAAGTTCTGCACACAAGGTCATGCAGAGGGTATATAGGAATAAAACCCATAATGTCCTGTTGCTCTTTTCCCCTCTCTAGGTAGTTCATCTGACGAAGACAACTCTCAAGACACAGAGGTTGTGACGTAAGTATTCAGTCAACGTATTGTTTTCTCTTACTTAATTGCAGTATCGACTGGAAACAAAGTTATCATTTCAGTAACCCCACACTTGCCAGTATATTAAAGTACATTTACCAATGATTTTGACGATGAGATACAGCTGGATATTGATACACTACCTAATTAGGTTTGTCAGTTTGCTCGCGAATTTTCCCTTTAGTGGTCAACTTTTTACAACTGCGCGCCAACATCAGACAGACTAAAACAGCAGGTGACGCAGCAAGATGTCTGTAAACTAATTTACTATGTAGTATGTTTATATCTTTACAGCAGCTATCAGTTTCAATGGTGACACACACAGACTGGTTGCCAAGTTTTACAAGCAGTTCAAATTCACGGAGAGGTGGTAAAAGAACGACGTTACTGCAAATTTAGACTCGGAGGACAGTGTTCTTTGTAGTTGAATATCAATAAAGTTCATGACTTCAAAAATAATAGAGTGATGTGTAAAATGAACAAACTTTACTTTGAACTGCATGTAAAGCTTGGCAACCAGTTTCTGTGTGTGTGTCACCATTGAAACTGATAGCTGCTGTAAAGATATAAACATACTACATAGTAAATTAGTTTACAGACATCTTGCTGCGTCACCTGCTGTTTTAGTCTGTCTGATGTTGGCGCAAAGTTGTAAAAGTTGACCACTAAAAGGGTAAATTCGCGAGCAAACTGACAAACCTAATTAGGTAGTGTATCAATATCCAGCTGTATCTCATCGTCAAAATCATTGGTAAATGTACTGTAAAGGGAAACAGTCGTCGGCACTGCACCCGTGCGAGTTTTTTGTTTACAAATAATTTATTTCATGCATGATATCTAGATGCACCTCATCATCATAGCTGCAACATTTAAATTATACGATGTAGATTATGACAGATATGTTTTAACTTTCATTAATCACCATCGTATCTTGGGTACAGTGTTTACATTGGTCGTGTGGGTCCCATACGACCTGTGAGCGCAGTTCCGACAACTGTATCCCTTTGACTTGCGTTCATTAGAGTCAGTAAGGGTGTGTGCAGTATAAATTATTATTATTTTCAGACTGTTGAATTCCACAAGAGTGAATACTGTGTGATATCGCTTTCATGTTCTTTGCAACAATATTTCTGACATAATCCAAATCCTCTTCAAAAAACTTGCCATTGATCTTTATTGCTATAGACAGAGCAAATTTCCATCAAAGCAAAAAAAATCATATCACTGGTAACTTTATCAAGTTGACCAAAAGTAGTATGAAAGATAACAGCTTTGTTGCTTGGAATGTAGTCCTTGTCGGTAGCTTTTATTTTTGTCAAGAACAACTGGATGGTCTGTTCTGTTATCTGAGGATCTTGTTTTAGTGCATACTCCAACATCGTTTATTCCTTTGCAAAACTTATACAGACGGCAAACTCAAGTCAGGAAAAGAGAGGTTACAAAGAAGTCCCTCCACGTGACACAGGTCACAGAAGAGCAGACAAAGAGGACGAGTTCGTCAGAGGAGGGGACGATGGTCAGTGACACCGCTCAGACTACGAAGACGCAGACGACAACCTCAACAACGACACCTGAACTCAAGAAGAGGTTGATTCCGGTCTTTGTGCAGATCATCATCCTGCTCCTGGTGGCGCTCTTCATCTTCCTCATCCTGTACAACATGGAGAGTTTGCCGCAGAGGAAGATTCCAGAGAGTTTGCCAGGCGGTAGCAAAATGAAAGTGGAGTGAAGGGCGGCATATGACCAAAGTTGACCGACAGACATGCATTTTGATCACCTTGTTTTAAATTGAAGTTATGTGCAGTCGTTGTGCAGGGCTCATAGGGGCACAATTTCATCCACTTTTTTCATGTCATTTCCCCAGTTCTCTCAGTTTTCCCAGAGAATAGAGCCGATTGCCTAGCTTTAAACCGATGACAATCATAACCCTTCTCAAAATTTCTAAAGCTCATTTTGCCCTTTACTAAACACTTATCACCGGTGCATCTTGTGCGGCCGGTGCTAATGCGCTGCATGCACAGTGTGTTCACTCATAAACGATCTTGTGTTTGAATATTTCTCACATAACACTCAGTCAACTCAACATTGAATGTCTTGCAGAGCGTGTTGCCAGGCTGTGATAGAAATCGGCCCACCTGACCATTACTCATGACAGCAAGCTAGTGTCTTCACTGCAGGCAATTTAGAGAAGCACTGGTGTGATTTTATCTCGTAAAAGAATCTTGTTTTTGTGTACATGCCTACTGGGTATGACAACTAAAATTTTCTCGCCTTTTGAAAAGTTTACTGTTTTAGACTGCATGACTTCCCAATATCTGTAAGATCTAGGAAGAAAATTTTATCGATTTAACTCACACGTTTCCTAAGGACACAGCAGATATGAGCAGTGTGTTCAAATGCATGAACGTTGCATGGAGTAGAAATGCCTAAAATTTATAGTAGTACTTAAAATCCAAGATTTATGAACATGTTGTTGCAACGCCAATAAGCAAAATAGTATCCTGTAGCTGTTTCTAACATTTATAAGTTTGTATAATCATAAAAACGAGAATGCGAATATACTTTTTCTAACATAGCAAATATTACTAAGCTGTAATGACTTCAGATTGTTTTGATACATCAACTGAACTGAACGAGCCGTGGTGAGGTGGTAACAGGGCGCCCTCTAGTGGCGAAAATTTTACGTGAGGAAATACCATTTAGACTTGTAGGTTCATGCCAATTTCTATATGTTTTCTGATATGAACTTAAAAGTGCCTTTATGGAAACTTTTCAAATCTCTAAAAAAAATCAAATTGTTGATTTTTGATGAAGCTTTACATTACTCTGTCGAGTTAATGTATATGTACAGTGTTTGTAGCCTATTGGGTAAACCACTCAGAGCGATGCCTGTATAATACATGCTGAGCACACAATTTCATTATCCAAGACTTTGATGTGAGCACAGTAGCCTGTATATACAGCCATCTTTTCACTTCGCACTTTCTCTGTGCCGTTGACTGCTTTAGTGGAGGTAGAATTACTTAGGTTATACTTACGTAAACAAATAATTTAGTTTTGAAAGGACAGTCGGCAGATGTTGTGTTTCAGTCTATGCAAACTGTGTAACTAATGAGTTGTTGCTATTTTTATTGTTTGACGAACTGATCTGTAAGTTTAAACCCCCATCATAGCTCAACCCACTCCCATTACCACATGATGTTAAGGTTCATGTTTGTGCTATTTCATTGGTGCACATCTAGACCATACAATTTCAAAACCAGGGTGAAACAGACCTAGAAATGGCACAGTTGCCACAGATTGTCACATGCTTAAGTCAAGAAGAGCGTTTAGTCAGGCTGTATTCCCAATTTTCAAAACCAGCCTGATCAAGTTACATTGAATAGTCACATTGATAGTTGTTCCAAATCAAGGTCCATTCACTGTAGAACTTCTGACGTTCATGGCGTTATTAGTTATATGTTTTTCTTCAAACCAACAGTGTGTTAGCATTTTGGTGCAGCTACGCCTTCAATATTGATTATGTATTTGTTTATTCCAGATATTATGTTTCGCTCGCTAGAACTTTTTGTAACTTCTAACTTCTGCTAATTTTTTTCATATTTATAGAGTTTTTACCTTTGAACCAAATATGAAAGCAACCAGCATTTCAAATCACTGTAATAGAAATTCTCAAGAAGCTTTAGGACTATCTGAGTGTCCATCTGATCTTAAGGTAGTATGCGCCTTGAAAGTGAAAGACTTAAAATTTTGCTCAAACTTTCCTCAAAGAATATTTCAACCATTCTTTTTCAAAATCAATAGTAAAAAGTGGGGGTCACCATGCAAATTTTGGCACTAGAGAAACAAATTACCCAAGATTTACCGATATTAGAAATTCAAAATGACCACCATCCCTGTCCTG
Organism: Ptychodera flava; assembly: GCF_041260155.1. Lineage (NCBI taxonomy): Eukaryota > Metazoa > Hemichordata > Enteropneusta > Ptychoderidae > Ptychodera > Ptychodera flava. The sequence continues at coordinate 22,209,953 of NC_091933.1, read as the reverse complement.
TGTCAACTCTACAGAGAAAAAATTAAACTTTAAATTTTCAAAAAACTAAAGACAGTTATGTTTTCTTATTCCAAGAGCTTTAAAACAACCCACACAAGTGGTAGATCAGAAAAGACTTGTAAATGTTTGATAGTCTGAATATCTGTTCTCCAGGCGCATGTTACCATGCTTTTGCATCCATGCCTATGAATTTTTGTTTCGTTCAAGGTGGGATAGCAATCTTTGAGTGTCTGCTTCTGAAGATGTCAGCTATCTTTTTCAAAACAGTATTTCGACAGGCATCGATTTTGTATGTCTGGTATACTTAACTGGGGTATTTTCCTGTAGAGCCTTTACTGCCCCCCTAGTAAGGCATTCTATTTGTTACTAAAGAAATAACAGTTTATTAGAACACACATACAGATTATGTACATGACAGAACATGTAAGTTTTTCTAGTTAGATATCCACAGCCCACTTTGTTTGTGGTACAGCTTCTCATTTCAGAATAACAGATTTTATGATATTTCAAAAATAACATTATCCCCATACCACCCTCTGTCCCATAGAAAAAAAGTAAAATTAAATTGATGTTTGAATCAATTTACTCTCACTTTACTGATTATGCTGGCCGCCATAGTAACCCCCAAAATCTGTCTAAACATTCCATCCCTGTGTAAATCAATAATTACTGAAAAAAGATCATTTCAGTTTATGATTAGTTACTAGTTTTAGAGAGTATTGGAAGCACACAAGTTTAAGTAAAAAAACAGGAAGAAGTGTATTCCTGGTAAAAATTTTGCTAAAATTATTTCGTTATGTGTTTAAACATATGTGTACTTGGCTATTTTGCTATCAAATAATTTAAATTCTCTCAGAAAATTTCAAAAAATGCTTTTTCCTTCTTCAGAGGAGAGCAAAGGCGTGTATTTCATCAAAGGGACGAATATGCTGATTTCTGATGATGTTTCAGTCGTGTGCGTCTTCAGCAAGGCTTGTGAAATTCTGAGGGTAGCCCATCATATTTCTGTTCGGCAGAAATATGAATTGCTGATAATTGTTGTTTGTGAGTGGAAAGACTTTTTTGTTTCAAACAGCAGAAAAATGTCTTTGTCAAGATATCCTTGTACATGCAGTAACTTGGTTCTGGTCAAAGGTCATTCTTTACAGGTATTTTCACAGAACGAAAGTGCCATGACATTTGTTAATGCACCTATCGATATCGTACAAGAAAACAGTATTTTCATTTCACATACTAGTAACGCTCCTCCTGTTCAACAGTCAGAATCTTGTCAGTTACGTTTACGGACACATTTTTCGAAAATTTTGAAAAAGGAGACATTGTCTATTAAATACGAAAACCCATACAAATAGTGAGTTTGCATGAATTTTGCTTTATGTATATTAAGTCAGGGTAGGATGGCGTATAGGGCTTGACAGTGTAAAAGAAACATTCAGGGTTTCACAACTGACTAAACTTCACCTTAGAGTATACTTATTGCCAAATAATATTTCAACTGTGACACTTCCACCTGATTCCTAATGAAATCATGAACACACCGATAGCTTTTCATAGTTGAACAGAGCAAGGCATTCTGATAGTTTTAAGTACAGCAAAGCTTCGACTCGCTAGCTGAATATCATGTTTTGCTTGTAAATCATGCAGTGTTTGTTTAAATTCCAAGTGATATGTTGTCATTTCTTCAACAGTTACATTAACAAAGGAAATAAAGATCTTGTGATAAAGACCAACTGTGCTTGCTGACGACAGTGCTTTTTCTTCCGTCCATCTTGTATGCCAGCAAGATCGAATGAAAGTCTGTAGACCTTGTCAAGCACAAATTTTGATAAGGCTTTTGTTGTTTTGTGTCGGACAATCAAGGTATCTATAGTCATTTACCTGCACAGAAAAACAAGTAGCTTTATCTGTGAGAAAAATAAGTTTTTTTATCGGGAGATAGGTCAGGAACATTTCATATTTTGCTTGTCGTGAAAACTGGTTACTGTAAAAGTGTATTAAATTGTAAATGCTGTCTCGGCCATATTTTCCAAAATTATATAGCAATTTTTGGACCTTGATAAATTAACCTACATGAATTCAACAGCAGTCCAAATCACGTGACTCCATTGTTAACCAGCAAACTGAGTATACCAGCAATATGGAAAACTGCCAAGTATACTTGTCCATCTCGTTCGTCATCCTTATAGATGACATTCCTCTTGCACAGAACACAAGCTAAGCTGCAAATGTCTCCAGCCATATTTTTATTATGGATTAATGATATAAATCATAACTGTTCAAAGGTATTTGTGCTACGACTACTGTACTCACGATGTTTCGGGGAAATTCTGCCAACATAAGAGCGTCTACTGCAGGGCGCCATCAGTGTTCGAATAGTAAACTTACGACACGCAGATATCATCGAATTTCTTTTTGTACAAACAAATCTCAGACCCCCTACAATGTGGATAGGTGTTCAACTACCGAACTCTATAATTTGTATTTAAATTTGCCGTTGTATGAGCTGTTATAACGCATTGCGGTAGCTTCATTGTATACCCGCAATATCCTGTCCCACAGGTGCCTGGAATTGCCAGTGAACTCGATTGGAACTAATTTGGGACAATTGGATGGTGAAGTAATGCTGGTTTAATCTGCAAATGTCAGCTCATCTGCTTTTCTTTTTAAGTTACACCCTTGTTTTTATGAGTAATTTGTAATATTGCAACATTCAGCCATAGGGCACCTAACATTTTTTAGAAATTTGGAAAATATGACTTCAAGATCCAATTATCCCAAATTAGTTGCAATGGTGTCAGTGTAGTGTACATGTACATAGCCCTTCTCTCTATGTATACCACACTAGCAATTCCAGGTACCTGTGTCCTGTCCTTGGCCCTAGAAAGGAGGTGGACAGTTAATTCCCTCGATGCATTTAACATCTCGTTTTTCGATTTCAGGTACGACATCGGGATCCGCGTCGCGTTTCTCCATCTTATCATAAGGGCAGTCTACACCCTCAATGCAATTCAGATCGGCATTCCTTTTCTCCAGTTTCCCTGGCAGACAGCTTGCCCCGCAATCCTTGTCGGCTTCACGCTTTCTCATTCCATCGTGCGGGCAGTTCATCCCCTCGATACAGCCAAGCTTTGCATCTCTTTTCTTAAGCACCTTCCCACTCTCCTTGTCACTCATCAGGGCTCGTTTTATGAGCGTACCCGGCAGGCAGCTGGCACCGCAATCTTCTTTGAGCGACTCGGAACGTTTGTCCCTCTTTTGATCCACCAGAATGATGTCATCCTCACGATCGAGCTCTTCGTCCCCGACATCTCCTTTTTCTGGACCCTTGAAATATTCTGCGAATAACAATATATAAGTTGAGACATGCACTCGATTTCAGCAAAACTTGAAGAATTTGTCGTATAAAAATTCCGGGGTAGAAATATGAACTTAAGTTGTACTCACCAACTGTAACTATCACCTTGACAACCCGTATGTACAATACTACTATGTACAGCCTCTCTCCCTCCCTCCTCCCTCCCTCCCTCCCCTCTCTCTCTCTCTCTCTCTCTCTCTCTCTCTCTCTCTCTCTCTCTCTCTCTCTCTCTCTCTCTCTCTCTCTCTCTCTCTCTCTGAGGGATGCAAGTCGTGGGAACTTAACTGTGCTCAAAGATCGTATGGGATCCATACGACCAATGTAAACACTAACAAAGGTACGATGGTGATTGATGAAAGTTAAAACATGCCTGTCATAATCTACATCGTATATTTAAATGTTGCAGCTATGATGATGAGGTGCATCAAGATATCGTGCACGCAATACATTGTTTGTAAACAAGAAATTCGCACAGGCGCAGTTCCGACGACCGTTTCCCTTTAAAGGAACGTGAAAATTCATTTTGTCTCACTTTAATACCTGAACTTATGCATCTTTTACTGCCATCCATCACAAACCCATCCAGGCAACGACAGTGGGGACCAAAGTCTCCAACAACGCATTCGCTGTTCTCGTCGCATCCAGCCACAACCTGATTGAAAACATCGCAGCTCTTCTCAGCAAAGATTAGCTTGCGATCTATTAAACAGACCAATGAAACATGACAATTGTCAACTGAAATGTGTGACCCACTCTACTGTTTAAAAAAGACACATAACTTTTGTAATGGCATTTTATCCGAAAGTAAACGGCGAATTCTCGAAATTTGCGATTGTTTTGTAGACAAAAAGTGCCAAGAACGGTTCCCATCTAACCTAAGCTTGCCATTTACAAAGTAAATACACGTTTCATTCTTCCCTCAACATTTCCAAAATGGTTTCTTTTCCTGGTGTGTCCAAAATGCGAAGTGTCGAAAATCCATTGAGACACACGGTAGGGGATTTATGACTATCAACGGATGACGCATTTGTACCCTCTCCCTCTGCCTGGCATTGAGATATAAATTTTCGTCGTAGAAATTTCAAATCATTCTCTTTCAATATCAGTAATTTAAAAAAAATGGTCACTGGGCAAATTTTTGTACGAGAGAAAACAACATGCCAATACTTTACCGATATTTGAATAACTCTTGAGAAAAATTAAATTTCCGATTTTCAAAAACCAAATAAATCAGCAAACAAACAAGATGGGAATCCCATAAGCTTCAAAATAAGATCTACAAATAACATACTTATAAAACTTTGACTCCGAATAACTATAACTGTCCCGGAGACGCATTATGATGCCCCAAGGTTGGCAGACTAATTGTCGCTGACTTTATTCATGGACCAGTACGAGAGTTTAACTCCTAGGGTACAATTTCTTATTCAGTTATTACTCACGCGAAGCGTACACCGGACTGGATATGGCCAGAACAAGAACAGTCTCCAAAAACAATGTGATACTCATCGTTGTTACAGTAGTAATTCAATGGCAAGATCGCTATCTACCGGAACTGAAATGAGAAACACACACAAAATCATGAGAACTTTCCTAAGAAGACTGCGAAGATACCTGAATCGAAGCATAACACAACAGTATGGCGTGGCACAACGAACTCGCCCTGTTTTTCAATAGTGTTCAACAGTAAGTGCGAAATTTTCTCAGTTTCAAAGTTTATAACTTTACAAGTAAAGTTGAAATCTGGCAAAAGCAAAACTATAAAGCACATATCTTCTGGAAACTTTTACACAAAAAATTCTCACCTGCGGATAAAATTGCTTGGCCTGCGTTTATACCTTACAGTCCAGATCTGTTAGGCTTTTTATCAATGTGGTTACTGGTCAAGTTGGATGCCTACGTGGCCAGTTGCATGATGAGTTTTAATATGTGTGACGTGGACGGTATCTTTTCGTACGTACACAGTGATTCTGAAATGTCACTCACGGCACAGACCCTCGAGTTTTTCTCGAGGGTCTGTGCTCACAGCAAGCGTGCGTGGCGGGCGATGCATTTGAATATTGGTTGCGATAGGTACATCCGAAGCTGTTGCTAGGTGACGATAATGGGGGATGAGGAGGTGGTAGATGGGATCTTATTTTTTGTACTTTACTAAAGCATATTGTCAACGTAGGTTTGAGAGTGAAATATTGAATTAAATCCATCGTCACCCACCGAAGTTTGACGGTGGGGAAATCGTGCACCTTGTACTGTGACACTTGAAAGCGATATCGGTCATGAAGTCGAGTCGTCGCAGAACAGGGCATGCCCGACAGAAAGTCTGAAATCTGCTGCTCTTGTCAAATTTTGGGTACAGTGACACTCACGGACAAAATAACTTCTAGCCGTCGACAAGGTATGAGCTCCGGGTATCTGCGCAGGCCCACGTCACACGCTTTTCAGTAGTCATTGTTTGTTTTGGAAGTAAATGGTTCGTAATTCATTATAGAGAACACGGAGCAAATTCTAAAACGTGCACCACCGTACATGCAGCCATTTTGTAAAAGCTATGCCATTGAAGTGAATACGGGACTTTAGGGATAACCGACATTGAAATTGATAAATGAAATGAAATTAATAAAAAAGTGGTTGTCTTAAGGTGTCTATCACCACAGCGCTGACTTATCAACAAGTAATCGCGGAAGCAAAGTTTGTGATTTGGGGGACAAAAATCATTTCATATAGGGCCTATATATATAGGCATATTATATATATATATATATATATATATATATATATATATATATATATATATATATTATATATATATATATATATATATATAATTTAGTTTGTAGTGAAGAACACTGTGTCCTAGAGTTGGTGCTGCTTGACCTATCCTGTCAATATATTATATATATATATATATATATATATATATATATATATATATATATATATATATATATATATATATATATTATATATATTGTTGAAGTGCGAAACCAACCTGCACTTTTCTTGAATGTAAATAACTTTGAATACCATTATACAATTTCACATAGCTTCATCCGAAACTTTGTCACTTATATATGAGTAACCTACGCGTATTTAACTTGCATTAGTTTTGCGAGTTTCGAATTACTCAAGATCTACCATCCGAATATTAAGCTTACATGATTGTCCGATACCTGCACCGACAACGTAGGGTCAAAACTTTTGGACCCCCGACCGCCCAAAATATTACCTCCGTTACGTAAACCTGTGTAGACAAAGGCAAAATGACCGTAAGTATGGTGTCTGTACAGTTTACCGTCTATTTATCGATAATAATGAAATTTCGTGTGATTGTCCAGTAACTTTGACATGCACGGTCTTTCGTTAAATGTGCAACGCCACCAGCGTGAAATATCTGGTGCCCGTTTGTTTTTGCCTACTTCACCCATCCCACACGAAATCAAATCCATCTTCCATAGGTTCCGAATTTTATAATCACGTTTGTATCCCTTGTGCCACTCTAATGAGGTAGCTGAATATAAACAGTAAATAGCAGGACGGAATGTTATCCACTGGTGGAACGAAAGTCTAGGCGCATCATGGTTTAAACAGATAATAAGTGCTACATCCAAACTAGTTACCCAGCCAAGGCATTCTAAATGCTGGTCCTGCCATGAATTACATTTACAGGAGTACTGCAAGTCGGACATTGTTTCGTGATAACATCTTAATGTTCATTGGTACAACAGCAGTACTTCCAAGCTATCCGAAATATACGTTCACCATATGCAGAGAGAGAGAGAGAGAGAGAGAGAGAGAGAGAGAGAGAGGGTGGGGGAACACAGCATACATCATTTATCTCTGCTGGAACTTTATTCTGATCATCATTTATTTGCCCAAAAGTAGTACACAGCATAATATTAAAATCGATATAATTGTGACTTTGATAAGAAAGAGGCAATGTCTTCATTTGCAATGACCTTTTATAACTCCCCTTTTAGTTGAGTTGTCTTGAACCAATAGACACATTGCTTCGTAGGACAATTGCTCTAACTTTTGATAAGTTTTCATAATTTTTGTTCAGGAAAACCAATAGATTTTCCTCATCTTCTTCTCCCTGAATCTTCTTTTAAAAGTGATTCTTTACAGTAGTTGTGAATTTGCCTTGCAAACACAATGTTGTGGACCAGTGAATTCTAGGCCAAACTCAGTGTGAATCAACATTGGGTGTTCACACAGTCATAAAAAGCTTCATTGACAGAAACAGTCCTGTGTGATTTGACACCATTTTAGGAGTTGTCAACAATAACATGCGCTTTACAGTTTGAGACAGAACAAAAATACTAGAAATCAGAACAAAATTTACAGTCTATTAATGGACTCAACCATATATTTTAAATCAAACCATCACGGCATAAATGGCCCTATCTGTTCACAGCTTGTTCACGGGTAAAATATTGCACTGGGCTAATACAGTATTTCTCTATGAGAAAAGACCCTCCATCAGTCTAAAGTACGGGCAAGTTTAAAGATCACAAATTAAAAACTTTCCTTACTATAGATGATGCACTTTTTGATCAGCAGAAATTTATTAAATATACTATCTTGTTTACGAAGACAGAATAATAATTTGAAAATGTACTAATTCAAAAGCATATCACATTAATTACAAAGGATAAAATTGTGACCAACCATAGTAATGCTGTTATATATAATATTTTCCTTAACAACAGTCAAGTAAAAACAGGTTGTCTGAAATGCTTTCTGTAATTAAAGAATAAAAGGAAATGGCAAGGATTGGTATCACAGTTTCATACATTGGTAAAGGGAAGTCACATATGTAAAGTAGATTATGACACTAATACTCTAGAACTGCAGAGCCCAGCTCCAGGATCTACATAGGAACACTATTTGAAATCTGACACATTGGCCAATTGAATAAATATTCTATAACTTTTTATTACACTCATCCATTTCATGTGACACCCCACTCCCAATGCGACATACATTATCATTAAAAAGGTTACTGGTACTGACATTGTCTTTCAAAGTACTGGTAGTAATTTTTTCCCCTCACACTGACGTAACAGAAAAAATATGACACCAAAAACAACACAAGGATGAAGTCTCTGCCCTGAGAACTTTTAGGGTAAATATAACTGCTAGAAATACTATGCATTGTTGACTTTAAAACTGTATTATTATTGTAACACCCTTGAGTAAATATCATTCACAAACATAGCATTTACACTTGTCATGAGTAAATCTGGGACGGGATTGTATATATACACTTTTACATATTTACCACGATATGGTATACACACAAATGCAAGGGTACTAATAAAAATCACATGTATCATATTTGGTAAAAGTACATTTTCAAGGATTTTTTAGAGGATGAGTAATATATGTTCTGAAAGAAGCAAAACTTTCTTTCACCCTGTATTAATATTGGTGATGCTTTTTTTCGTAAATGTGCATAAATTTATCTGAATGTCTAGGTTCCAAAGAGTGTAAGTTGAACATATGAGGTACAGCTACACTAACTTCTGTCAATGCGAATACAGAGTAACTATTATCAATGACCGCACTTTAATCATTTCACCCCTAATTTGTAGATATAAGCTGATCCAGAATGACTGGGTTCAGGTATATTCTCTACTGGTTGGAAGGTCTGAACTGTCAGCCAACGCTTTTGACACACAGACCATTTTTGGGATCATTTGGAAGTTGCATGCACTCTCTGCAAATTATCAACGTCTTTCATCCCTGTCAATCCAGTACTTTCCTATTACACCATCCACTTATATCAATGGTTGACTACACCATTCTGCTGCGTCTTCAACATCTCCTTCAACATCTTCTCACACATGAATAAAGACCTTGGGACATGGAAGCAGCCTGTAAAAGTGACAGAGAAGGATGGTGCTTTTCACCCGAAGTTTTTTCTGAATCAGTTTGTACCAATAACATCAGATCCACTATCTACTCTTACTGGGTGAGATTTGCAGTGGTGTTTATTATACAGTGGATCATGGGATATCTGAAGAGTAGTGGACCCAGTATTCCTTATTGTCCTATGCAGTGATCCAATCATCTTAGGGGCTCTTTTCCTGATAAATGCATCTGAATTGACCTCCCTAGGACTATGCTGATTGTAATGTGGCCTTGTGTGAAATCCAATATTTCGAAAATGTGCCAGAACAATTAAGCCAACAGGTTTTGAAATCTGGTGCTATCAATAGCCAGCAAATCACTCGGGATTTCCTTGACCCAGAGATGAATACAATGACACTATATTGTGACAAAACCATTCCTAGTGAATCCATATTGATTCTCTTCTTCAACTAGATCAACTGCAAGTTTTGTTTGAATTTGGTAGCATATCATATAACTGTCACCATACTCGCACCTCCAGGCTTATGAATTTTCATGTAGGGGAAGGATTTTATCAGGCCTACAAGGAGCCAACTTTCTTATTTTTCACTTATTAGAGAGCATGATACCGATATGTATTGGCAAAAGTGAGGCTTGGAGTTGCTCAGCATATAGCTCACCAGTACAAGTGCCACAGTTTGTTGAATAAGAAAGCTCACCTTTGAACGGACCACCTTTGAAATCCTGAGTAACTTCACCTTGTTGACTGAGGTAGCCATACCATTCACCATACTTGTCATCTGTGAACTGTAATTTCACATACAAAACAAACGCAATCACTGAATCTTTGCATCTTGTAACACTTTTCTTTTCTCAATGTCCTTATCCACTAAACCCTATTTCTCAGTCTGGTAAAGTCTAAATCAAATTAAAATGAATTTACATATATGAGAGTGGGGAAATGCATTTGTTTGCTGTTTTAAGAATTGAATTTGGACCTCCTAGACCTGTTAATCACATTCAAAATTGAATTAAATCAGTAGCTCTGTGCAGAATACTAAAACTCTGAAGGCCATCAAATTCTTGTTGTCAGATTAGAAATTTCAGACCTTTGACCCCTGTTGTGAGATTGAAACAAAATTGAGATCTCCAATTCAAATTTGACTCACATGCTGAAAGCAGTAATCGAACACTTGTGCGAAATACTCCAAGTAGGTCACATCACCGGTTTCCTTGTAAGCCATGAGGAATGCGATGAGGGCCTCGTTATGTGGCCACCACAGTTTCATATTCCACTCCAGCTGTGTCGGGGACAGGCCGTCCACATCAAGGAAGTACAAGATTCCGCCATGTTTCTCATCCCAGCCTGTCTTGAACGGATTCACTATGAATTTCTGTATAGCAGTGTCTTTCAGCTCTGGTCTGTTGTTCTTCACTGCGTAATCAAGCAGGAACCAGCCTGCTTCGATTGCGTGTCCTAAAGTTTTGCATAGAAAAATGGAACAGCCGGTAAAATCCATCTGAATATAATATCAAAATATTGGTGTGAAATCAGTCGGTAATTTATTCTGTACGTCCACTGTTATTCCTGCATCAGTTCTTGTTAAAACTACCTTCTCTTGTTAGTATCAATACAAAGGATTTTTTTACAGATTCTTTTGTTTATTAGTTTATAAATATACAATTTTACATATTGTAAACAAAGACAACTGTGCCAAGCAAATTTTGGGAGCAACTTTGTAATATACACAGAGCAATGATAGAGAATGTTTGTGTAGATAAAATGTGTGTCAGATTTTTATCAGACTTAGACATCAAACAGAGTAACCAGGCTACCTGAACACACACACAACTACATTAATGGTACTATCTTATTCAAGTACTGGTATCAAACACTGACACTCTTTGAATGATTTTCTGTATAAATATTAAATAATGGAACTTTTCTCTCACCTGGATTCATGTGTCTTCCCTGACACCCTGGTAGTTCTTTACCCTCCACCGACACACTTTCTAAAATCACCGTTCCATCTCTCTGTAATTGTGAAGATCAAGGTCAGGAAAGTTGAGTTGAAATGACATTGAACAGAATTAAAGGAACTCAGTCACAAGGGCATCAATAGGGAATCTTCGATAAGTTTCACAGGAACAAAAATTGTGAATCATCACTGACATTCCATTGGGGAATATGGATAACACATACGGTATTGCGATGAGTGTGGATTAGGCACTGAAAAGGCCCTTGAAAAGGAATCAAACAAACTTTATACTTAACTTTTAAAGAACATAGAAGGAACTGCCATATCACAACAAAATTTGAAAAATATAGGTACATGTACATCATAATTTCAGTACATGGATAAAGTATTGTGCTAAATCTTGGAGAGAGCTGACTTAAAATGAAGAATAAATGATAAAAGTTTCACCACAAACATGGAAACAATACCTGACTGGATGTGATAGTGTTGTAAATATACCATTTTGTATACCTGTATATGTTGAAGAGCTTGTTCCACAGTCCACTCTTGTAACTCTCTGAACTCGGCAGCCAATGAAATATCATCATGGCTCAACTCATCGACAAGAACCAATAGCATCATTGGGATGGCCAAGCCGTTCACTGGAGTCATTCCTGACAGCTTCGGTCGGCCAAGTTCCGTATCATCAGTCTGCACCCAGTACTGGATTTTCCGTAACATCTTAACAGCTTCCTCCTGAAGGGGAAAAAAGTAAAACAATCTCAGCATTGGAGGACACAGATAAGGTAATTAGGCATGTTACTTGCGTGGACTCATTTTTTAACCCTTTCACCCCCAGTTCCCTGTATACAGGTCCAACTTTGCCATAGAAAACAATGGATTTGGGACAAAACATGGTGGTGAAAGGGTTAAGTTTGTGGAGTACGTTTTCACTACCTTGCTCTTGTGAAAATCAAACTTAATTTTTCCTCATATTGATAACACAGGCATAGCAGGTTTTTGGAATGTCAAATGTTGGTAAATTTTCCATAATTTTTTTTTTCTCACCCTTCACTCAGCAAACAACACACAGCACATCACGTTTTATGACGTGAATGATTTTGCATGATTATCACAATCACAATCCCTCACCTTATATTTCAAGTCTTTTGTTGCCCTGGCAACCTCTGACATGGCCAGCATGTAGAAACACTCAGCAAATATCGTTCGCTGGATTTTGATTGGCTTGCCTTCTTTGGTCACTAGAAAGTAGCATTTCATTGTCTCTGGGTCCCTCAAGTTTTTCATGAGAAATTCAGCACCTAGTTAAGACAAATTTTTGTTATTATCTTCTCATTTGAGTGCCTCAATGAGCCTCTTGTTTACTATGTAATAAAAGCGGCCAAAATTTATCTGTGAAAGCATCTTTTTACTTCCAGATAGTTCATATACCTTCCTGACAAATTAATCTACTCAGTTAGATGTAAGTCCTGATGGAATTGTCAAGGAATGATGATTCTGTTTACATACATTTGCAAGATGCAAGATAAATGAATATTCATTGAAATGAATGATTTGCATAAAATTTTAGTACTAAGCAACGCTCATTAACATAATTTGCATAAATTTAAATCTTGGTTTGTATTAATTAAAACATGCAATTAGTAAAAATTTAATTTCACTAAAATTAATATTTAATTGACCTCAAGCTAATACAACTTTTTCACTCAGTGTCTTGCACTGTGTGAGTTTAAATATCAACATTTACTTCAGCACATTGTTGTACGAAGTCGTCCTGTTTGGCGTGACACACTTGACATATTCCGTACAATTCTGAATTTTCATGAAATTTCCATGCACTAACCTTTCACGGCTGCTTCGAGAATATCTGCCCTGTGGAATCTTTCCACTTCATTGTAGAGTTTGCTGTACATCCATACCTGAAAGACATTGAATTTGGCATAAAGTAGCAGTTACAGGTTTTGCATTTCCAATTAGTGCAAGTCTTTGAGAGAAAACATCAGGCCAAAATAAATTCAATCAAACAGGTCTATCTTTGCCAGGTTGACTTTTATGTAAAGTACCAGGGTCTCTTACACTGATTTGAAATCAAAGAACTTTCCAGGAGGTGTTGCCATATTTCAGGAGTATTTTTGGGTGATTTACGGCAATTTCAAAGAATTTTTAGCCATAGATGTGTGGAATTCTCGAGTCATATTTCGGGCTAGACATTTTCTCTGGGACTTTTCAGATAAAAGATTAGAAATTGGAAGACTTTCTGAGGAGCAAATATGTATACCCTTGGTAATGCTTTAGTACATGTAATTGTGATCAGCCAAAACCAAGGTATAAGAGAAGTCCTATATGTAGCTAACAAACATAAAACATTGAAAGCTTACCTGTCTCCCTTGAAGCCAGCCATACTTGAGATCATCATAGACTTTGCCATCCCGACCAAGACATGTAAAGTAACCCCTACAGGGGAAAAATATTTATTTTCATTTCAAAATGACGTTAAAAGTTTGCACAGAATTGATGGTGACATCTATAGACTGTATCAGAATATGATATGAATACAGATTTGACCTGATGTAGGCCATATGGCTGATAGAATCTGTCTTTATTGTGATATAAACCAGGTTGAAGATGAATTTCACTTTTGCTTGATATGTTCATTTTATACAGATTTGAGAGCTAAGTATTTATAAAGACATTTCTATACTCCACCTTCAACAGTTAAATTTGTAAAATGATTGCAATCTGAAAATGTGTCTATTATACGTAGTCTATCAAAAGTTATATTTTACACCTCAAAGAAATGTTCTAGTGCAATTCCAAATGTAACAAGTTCTGTGTAACTGAAATGAATTCTATTTACAGCGTCTTCAGAGATGTAATTATATTTTGTGATATGTATACTTATGGGCCAGTGGCCTATAGTATGTGAAATAAAATATTAATAATAATATGGCTGACTATTATGTAAGATTTTCATTGCGGTAGAATCAAGTGATTCTACCGTATAGCCTAATTAATCAACCAGTTACACATATTTCAAGAAAATAATCTTGAATAAAATATCAAAATTATGCGTATTAAAATTCCTTTACTGATCACCTTGATTCATCTTATAGTTCAGAGAATACAAGTAGATTTACTCAAAAATGATATCAGTATAGCTGATACTGAAAAGGTTTGCCAGTACAGCTGTTTCCCTTCTCCACTGATACCACCATCTGTTTCTTATACACGTTGCATACATGTAACAAAAATCTACATGATTTCATGTATGAATGCTGCTTAAAGCAGGAATCTGGTATAGACAAATTGGTCCTTCAGTTATTCAATCATTGCATACTATTTTTTTCTTTTTTATACAGACTAATTTTCATATTCAAACATAACGGTAATGTTTTTGTTTTAAATCATTAGTCCTTGCTATGGGCAATTTTTAAATCTGTATTGTATAAAACTTTGCACAGTGCCTTACCCATTTTCTTCATCATGAGAATGCGTCAACCAGAATTCCATGGCCCTGTCCAATTCCCTCTCGATCTTCTCCAGAAATTCTGGAAGCCTTGACGTCACCTTATCTGTTGCCATTCTTTGCAGTGACTTTGGTCTTAATGCCAATGTTGACCTTTACAAACACCTGTGGGTCTTTGCAAATCCTGCAAATGATATATCATATACAGTTGTACAGCATAAACGGTGTGTGCATTGGTGGTAGCAAATAAACAGGAATTCCCCGTAAATCTATGCAAATGTAAAACAGCGCTACAGATCGGACATTGCCGCGTTTTGTTCCAGAATCCATAATTTTGCCATGTTTCAGGCGTTCATTGTCAATTTAATCTTGCATATGATCAGTGGTGCGAAATTAAGAGAAAAGAGCTTCAGGTCATAAGGACCTACACCAAGCCAAAGCTTTAGGTCCTTACAGAAAACTGCTGGTCCTCAATTAAGGCAGTTGTTAACGACCATTAAAGTCAACTTCTCCACCAATACTATGCTTTTGAATGTTGTAATATTTAATTTTTCATGTCCTTTTATCAATAGAGTCAGCAAGTAGGCCTATTCACTATAAAAGACTATTGTTCACATAGATTGCAGAATAGTGTAAGTAAATGATCATGAAATATTCATCTACATGATCTGGAATCTGACAGGAGCTGTCATGCGCACACATTTATCAATGTTTTCCACCGGGGGGGGGGGGGGGGGGGGGGGGGGACTATGGGACTAACAGGGCCGGGGAATACAGGTTCATGAACTGGCTACATGTGGATGATGAAAGCGAGAAAAAGTTTGTCTGTCATGACTTTCTATGGGGATTGTTGTTCTCTGCATTGCTGAGTACAATTTTACACTACACCACGCCATGTGATATTGTGATTTGAAAATGGTTGGCGCGCTGAAAATCACTTCTGAAATAAGCCAACGCAGGTGGTAGAAGAGTGAGTGAATAACTTAGTACCCTGAAAACAGTCATGAGTAAGGGGAGTGTATGAATTAATTTTATGCAAACATTGATCACTACGACTTTTTTATTGTAACGACAGAGTAATTAACATAGACAGAGTCGCAAACACTTGCATGCCTTTTGTTCCATGGTCGTCTCGGTAGACTATGGCTTTTCATATTAAAATGAGCTCAAAGGTGTTAAACTTTTTGGAAGCTTGTTTGTGGTTGATAATTACACGAGATTATGCAAAAAAATACGACGATGGCATCGTACTGTCAGTCGCGTAGCAACCATAGTTACTTTGTGAGCTCTCAGGCCAGAAACACTGCTTCACGCCAATCAAACATAACACGCCAGCAGTTTCATAAACATGTCCTTCCTTGGCGCACGTGCAAAAGAGGGTATGATTGACCGTAAACCATTGAGTAAAACCAGACAGTATCGATAAAAGACTTTCAAATTTGGTTCAAACACACTCATTATATATTCAAAAAAATATGAGAGGAATTTTTAAAACGGTTAAAACTTATTTCCTGAAGCTCAAAACACTCCCGTTTTCGCCAGCACGTCAATGCTGCTCAGCACCACACGACAACAACAACATAAACTTTGCCGAACATACTTTCGCTTAACAATTGGCGAAAATCCAAAAATTACCAAATTCATGGTCGGCACTCTTTGGAAAAGAGAGGCGAGAGCAACCTGAGGCGAGGCGAACATGGATGGGTTACATAACCACTTCACGCCTTAAACAATACCCGTTGCCACTCTATATATGTTTCTCTATGTTGTAACGTAAAACAGAAGGGAGAAAATACCTGGTATGTATTTTGATATGACGTATGGATTACTTTCAAAATTTTTCAATAAATATGCTTAAATATGACCTCTGTTGCATTCATGAAGAAACAGATGAAGTTATACTTTTAATTAAAAGGACAAGTATCGCAACTTTTTCTCAGTTATAAAAATTGCAGACAACATGAATGGCACATATTTTCTGATCAAACTGTTTGCCTGAGTGATTGCTGGGTCTCATCGCCCTTTGAAAGCTAAAGTTATAAAATGACTCTGAAAAGTTTGACAGACACTCGATACTGCTGAAAACCATCGCTACACGATCAGTAAATGATACCGTAAAATCTTAAAAGACTTAATTTTTGCGACATTTAGGCCTATACAGTCCAGGATGACGGTGAGTTTTTCCTGCCTGTCGTAAAACGGTATACATCGAAACAATTTGAAGCCCTACTCTCGGCCTCTGAGAGTATACACGACGGATCGTGCAACTCAACAAAACTGTTAATGATAAGGCCGCTCTGTTTTATAAAATGTACACTTGTTATCACGATATATCGTGGTAACAGTCGGCCTTGTGAACTTTGGTTGAAGACCAACGAGCAAAAGCAAGATGTTCTAGTGGTCCACAAACAAACGCAGCGAAACGTGAACTTGCCTGTCGACTGCAGGTAGCACACTTAGGCTGTCGTGTAACATCTTATCCTTGTATTGGGCGTAGTTCAAAACCATGGAGGTAAAACAATACCTCCATGTTCAAAACCTAATATGTTTATTTTAGTCAACAGCACTGTTCTCGTAGTAGGTTTTTGTCTTAAACTCTTCTATGAACCGCTGATGTTTTGAACGCTTTAATGGAAAATCAAAGCAAAGAAAACGGAGTCAGTTTGATAAAATGAAGGGCTGTATTATGTACATTTGTGTACATGTATTAAAATTCCAAACACTTCCCTGCTTACATGTAAAGTGTGGAACTAGTGAAGTGATTCTGGGTGTTGTTATCATATGACACAGATATGCTAACATTACCAGGCTTACACTCACTAGACGAGTATTATTATAATATTGTGTCACATTGTTGCACCAAAATCAATGCATTCCATTGCTAGAATCTGCATGCATGGACGTAATTCATACTGATCTGAATGTAATCAGCTGCACCGTGCTATGCGCGTCGATCGGAGGGATTAGACTCTTCGTAAATGTAAAAAGTCGCAAGACAAAAATTACTTTGTTGCGACATTGTCAACCCCCCCCCCCCCCCCCCGGTCTGGCGTACCATAGAGATCGAATTCCCCACTACCAGGACACGAAGTGCGATCAATATCCCCTGTTGCCCCGCACTCCCATGGTGGAAAACATTGATAGGTGCATGACATTCAAGTCTGAATCACATGATTCAGTCAATCATCTGCGTCTGTTACAGGTATTGATGGAGAAATTATCATCATTTATTCCAAATTCCAGTCGGTCATAAGGACCGACATGTTGCTAAAAACTTTCGGCCCGACGAGAAATCTGTCGGTCTCGGACCGTCGGACCGACGTTAATTTCGCACACTGCATATGATGTGTGTGAATACATGTATAGCGACTAAACTTGAGTGTTGAAAATAAACTGAAAATGTTCCGTTTTTTGTTGGAGAACACATACGTTTCAAAATGTGTTCCCTGTACGACCATTTGACCCCTCTTTGCATATGTTACGAAAGTGCAGATCATGATTTTAATCAAATTTATCATGGTCAAAGCAATGCTATAAGAATCAAAAACTCCCGCCCAGTGTAAGCAAATGGCAGTGTCATCAGTAACCCCCTATATATAATCCCCCTATTGTGCGCCCACGGTCCTGTAACTTCGCCTTTAAGTTTATTAACTCTTACTTCATTGGTGGCAGGAAAACTGAAACAATTTCCACTACCTTCAAAATGACTCATTGACAAAATTGCACTGGCCGTAGGTCAAAATCAGATTAGGTCAATATTGAATATATTACATATAAGGGACGATTCAGAATTTACTTCCAGGGGGAGGGTGGAGGATTTTCTATTTTCTCGGTGATTTTTTTCCATGGCCCCCCTAGTAAATTATAGAAAAAATCTATGGCCCCCCCCTCATCTTCCTGTTTTTTTCCATGGCCCCCCCCCTAATATATACATGCATGCTTATACATTATAGACATATCCAGTCTAACAAGTTGCAGGAACTGTAGTGGACATTAATCGATGATATAACAAATCATTTCAGGGTTATGTGACTATAAAAAGAATGATTTGCAGGGACTGCAAGTGGCACACTTTTGGAAAGGGTAGCAATAACATATCTGGTTGTAAATTTCTGAAGAAAAATTAATTACTAAATATTAATACTTTTTTGTTATGTCTCACTGATACATATGATGCACACAAAGACAAGCAAAGATGTCAGTTAGAAATGGTGAACAGAAAATCAGAGGAGCAGATAATTGGCAAAGTGATCTTTATATCTTGAAGTTTAATGGTACATCATTTGCAGATATCCAGATATTTCTGGAAAGTGAGATGTACATGTACATGCACACGTTCAGCATACATTTTCATTTGATGATGCTGAATATTTGCAGACTCACCGTGAAAGTTTTAAACATTAGGAATTAAAATTGGTGAAAGCCAACTTGTTTTTAATTTTCTCTTTTTTTCTAATTTCGTTGTCATAAAACCAAGTAGCTGCCACTGAAAGCAACAATGCTGAGGAATATTTTAGAACATTTCTTGGACAAAACACCTTATCCAAAACATGAATTCACATGTTATTCTGCTCATTCCATTCACAATCCAATGTTATATTAAAATGCAGACAACCCTGTGTAAGTCAAAATTCACATTTTGTCAGCAGTATTTTTCAAATTGACAGAGCATTCATATTTCAAATTTTTTTAACAAACTTTAATTTTAAAATAGTCATGATGCGCATGTTTTCAGATGACACGAAACAATACATGTTAATTTGGGTTTTTTTTCCATCACTGTGAAATCTTTGATTATACATATCAGAATGAATGGGACACAAAAGTATTAGCATCAATACACAATGTGTAAGCCTATCCACATTTCTCCTAGCCTCATACACACTGAGATCACTTCTTGGACTACAGCAAATTTCTTGTGTACACAATATTTCAACAATCCGACACCATAGCATTGGTGCAGTGCCACATGATCTTCTGGATGCACATACAGGATTGTTATTGGAAAATCAACCCTTTTGTAAATTTTTCACCATATATTTTTGACAGTAATACATAATATTTTTATTTTCAACATTGAAAAACTATTCGCTGAAAAGCACCTTGAAGATGAGACGGCCATAAATTTATTTTCAAAAAGTTTATAGTAGATGTAAGCACTGTAAAAAGTTATGTAGAACATTTAAAAAATTTAGAAAGGGTAAAATTGATGAGAATGAAACATAGAAAAAAGGAGCAGAAAAGAAGAGTAGCAGTAGCAGTAGTTTACTCAAAGGATGAAGTGGGTGTATATTTGGGGTAAAAAACCTCAATTTTTGTATTAATGATAAAATTAATTTAAGTCAAAAACTAGACAGTATTTTCTGAAATGTAATATTTCACTTGAAAGGAGAGTATTCATGTAGAAAAAAAAAAAATTTTATTTGGCATTATCCATCCTCATTTTAAAATTGTAGGGGTTTAAAGACCGACACTCTAATAATTGATTAAAATCATGATCAGCAAAAATAAATGCCTCTTATTCAAAATGCCTCTTATTAAAAATGTAAGAGCTTTATTGCCAAACAAAACCAATTGATAGTTGTTTTATATAGCATTTAAAAAACATAATGTGAAATTTCAGAAAATTGACCCAGCCGGAGTGGAGTTAAATTCTTTGGAAATTTTGAAATTGGGAGGAAAAAGAAGCCAAGAAATCGGTGATTTGCATACATTTGCATAAATTAACACTTCTTTATCATGCAACTTTCAACTGCTTTACAAGCTACAAGGTAAACCCAACCTTAAAAAGACATTTGCTGTAATTTTTAGCATTTGTTCAATGTTCATCTCTGTGTATCAGCATTTGTTGTTATTCTATCACTACATAGAACACCCAATGCTGTATTTAGCAAAATACCAGTGTGAACATAAATGACCATTGTTATTGTTGATAAATGAATTCTAGTGTGGACTTGATCTGAGATCTCTTTTCAACAAAAACAACCCTGACTGTTCACTGTATGGTTTGTATTGACATGCTAAATACTGGACATTTCATAACGCTTCAGGGAGGAGAACAAGATACTGCAGTAGATGCATAAAACAAACCAATGTGAATATTACCGAATTTGGCAGCTAAAGGAGTTTAACTAAACATGTTGAGTTTATCTGTCACCCAGGTAGCGTCTATGGTTCTCTTTTGTAGAGATCAGAAATTCTGGGCAAATATTGAATTGATGTTTTTTTTCCCTGGCCCCCCCTAAAAGATTGTGGTATTTTTGTCTGGCCCCCCCCCCTAAATTTTCTTGGGAAAAATGGGTGGCCCCCCCTGAAAATCCTCCACCCCCCCCCCCTGGAAGTAAATTCTGAATCGTCCCTAAGAAGAGTAGTGGCAAAATGTGACTGATTTGCATCTGAGAAACTTGTTTTCAAACCTTAATGATAATTTGCCCATGTGGTATCAGTGCAATATATAAATCTTTCTCTGAGGTTTCAATTTTAAAAACTGGCTGTACATCATTTATTAACTGTTCTTCTATGTAAGCCATATTGCGCCACATCATAAAAGGACACTTCAATATGGCCGTTCTATTCACACTATGGTAGAAACACAAGTTTTGACTGCATATGCCAGTACTGACGTTTATAAATAAAACCCTTTGTGGTACTTCACAATACCCAACGTTGAATTCTCACTTCCTTAAATAGCTTTTGTCTTGTCTGTAGGGGTCAAACTGCATGAAACTGAAATGCATTGTGCGTAAAAAGTTGACTTCTTACCACCCATACATACCACGAGTTTGGGATTGTATGCTGATAAATACTTTTATTGCAATTGCTGTTGTTTTCCTGGCAAAAGTTCTGTATCTTTTAGAGACGAATCATCTATTGATTTAGATATAACCTAGAACATTGTCTGACTTCTATAATCTTATGAATTTCACCTGTAAAAATCCATGTTGAAAATATGGTTGAGTGCCTAAGACTTTTATGACTCACTTAGGTAGTATAATCATATTTAAAGTACTGAGAATTACATAACAGCTTTGTTCTGATGAAAATTATAACCATAATGTTATAAGTGTTTCTTGTTCATGAAACTTTTCACATCAATATCCTTTGCATCGTCCGCTCACACGGGTCTGTTACTTTGACTACATGCAGTCTCCCACTGGTATCTGATTTCATGGAGCATCCAGCTGCCCTGGACAAGAGACCTTGGCAAGTGAAGATGCTGCTGATGCATCCTTTGAAACAAGGGAATTTTCTGGTTTGAAAACTCAAAATTTGTTGAACCTGATGTATACATGTAGTTCTGTTTCTTAAAGCTTGAGGTTACCCATTAAAAACAGTTGTCATTAAGGTCAAGAACAACAATAATTGGATGGACATGAAATTTTACGACCATATGGGTCACTATCTCCTCTTTTGTATTGCTTCTGTTCATACTTTATGTGACAAATTTTATCAAAATGACCATGTGACCTTGAAGCTGGGTGATGGTGACTTACAAGTACCATCACGACAGTTTTGCAGATGACCATGTACCACTGCTCCAAAATCCATGATACACTAATGAACAAATACATTGTGTAATTGTAAATCATACAAGTTGTAATGAAAGGATAAAGAAATGACAAAAGTAAACAAACTGAAATGAGATGAAATCAGATCCAAATGACATTTCAACATTGTTATTGCTTGTCTGTATGACCTAATGGCTATAGTTCTTGCTGAAGTGCCAAACATCTGCAGTTGCTTATTACTTGAACCTGTCAACGGCACCTCCCCCAAAAGTAAACATGTGTACCAGAGTGACAAAGTGCTTATGTCAGTGATGTTGATAATTGGTGCACGGCCCTATTCCATTCTTGTGAAAATACATATCATAGGTATGAGGAACCTTGTTGGTTTAGCATTTGACTGAAAATAACCTGCAATGAATGACCAATATCAAAGCAGATATTTTACAATGTACGGATACAGTAGCAGAAGATCACAATAATAAATACCAATCCCTAAGTTATGATAGCTATTAGCAGTAGAATGGAAGAGCTTGCTTTTTGATCCATATTTAATTTATTTATTTATCTTTAATATTTATTAATTAATTAATTAATTAATTAATTAATTTATTCATTTATTTCTGTTTGATTAATTTAAGACAGACAATCTATTTCCACAGGAGGATTGTGTTGCTACTATTGCTTTCATGTATCTGTACAAGTGGACGTTGCAATTCACTTACTACCACAGTTGCGAGTGTAGTGATACGTACCGGCCGCCGCGTACTATGCATAGAATAAGTGGCACTTATTCTATGCATAGTACGCGGCGGCCGGTACGTATCACTACACTCGCAACTGTGCTTACTACCTTATACTGATGTTACAATCTCTCGGACTCAAATACTGAGTCTCGGGAAAGGCGCGAATGCTGTTTGGACATCTCTAAGTCAGAAACAAATCAGTATACACGAATTAATTAAACGTGACTACTTCCAATGGTACCATGGATGTATAAAATATGATGGTACCGACAGTATCGCGGTGTCAAATCCGCTATCTTACCTGATGTCCCTGTCGACGAAATGGATTAATATATTCTTTTTTCTAGCTTCAAGAGCAGGAACGCCAATGTTATTTGTCTCCAATATTGCGTACTTAAGAATACTGCGTCAACAACTTTCGATCATATGACTTTGTACACGGCCACATAGTGAACAAAGGCCGGATATGGATAAATACAGAGGTGGCACATGCTATTTACAACAACAATTGATCAGCTGACTTGAATAAACCTTGACCCCAACACAATCTGAACTTTGGCCGGTCGATTCTATTGCTGTATAAACGTAAATTCGAAAACAGGATTATGTATGCGTCTTGGTCATATCTTGTACTGGTAGCGCAAAGAAACAACGCTGACCGATCACATTAAATTGTTCTGGTTTAGTATTGTTACGTTTTCGTAAAATATATATTTCTTCTCACGTTCTTCCCCTCTTGCCGAATGGAAACTGCCAGTCAGATCTCGCCAAACCACACGTACCGACTACTCAGGACGAGACGAGATGTCATATTACGCGCATCTGTGTTCGCGCATATGAGCAAAATATTGCAGGTACACATATATGTGGAGAAGTCTTGAGAAATATCGACAAAACATTCGGAATTGATCGCCCGTTGAGATTCATTTGCTGATCTTCGGCGTCAAGGATAGAAGGTCGTTTAATTCGGTCGATAATAGCACATTTCGATCGGGAGATATGCCAGGGTTAGAAAAATTACCGCTTGAAGAGGCCGCGGAGGATTCACCTCAGGTGAGTTGTAACATGTTTTCTGTCGCTCTAGTGAAGTTGATACGTGTCTACCCATAAAATATCTCAAATACCAACTTTGTCATGAGTCCGCATAGCTCAGTGTTCTATTTTGAATTGTCTTCTAACTCTGGTAGTTTGCTGTGGTCCCCCTTTATTGGTGCTTCTTACCAGCTCTCACTCAGTTAACACAGTCCTATCTATCCAGAGGACTGTGGTTGAAAGATGAAAAACTACTTTAAATGGTCAGTGAAAAAATCTTGAAAGTTGCAAGTTACGATATTATTGTGCTCGAGGAATATGTAAATCCCGCTTTTTGCTATAAACATCAGACATTCAATTCTTGCCGACTTGCATTCGATCCCCTCAACATGCTCACGGCTAAATCATCAATGAACCATTTCTTTAGCACAATGTCATGTCAATAGCGCTGATCGCAAATGACGTCACTGTTCTCTCATTAATATGCATAAATAAATATTTGTCCGCATTTCCGCATAAACGACGAAAATAAAACCTGCGAGTGTTAGAATGTCACACTTATTCGTATGAATTGATGACTGAGTCTACAAGATGTAACAACAGCCGCGGATACAACGACAAAATTTGTCCGAATTTCAGCATATTTGTCCGAAAGTCGCCCGCGTGCAGCTATATTTAGTAACAAACCCGAAATCGCGATCATCGCTATTAGAATAGTGCAAAACATCAACTTGACCACAACGCCCCCAACATGTGGATAGAAAACAGGAAAGTACAATGCGAGCTGTATCCTGCGAGGTACATATGGAAAGACAGCTGGGACTGATCAGACATTAACACCACTAATATCAGCAAACCACGAATGCTCTATATTGTTGGTTACATGTATTTCTTTGCTATTATTAACAGTGTTCAAACATTCATCACCCGCTCCTCCACAACCACTGTGATGATACACGGTACAGTAGTGGTACACCATAGCAAATAATAACCCTTGAAGGTTTTATTCAGTTCCTGATATCATTCCCTGTTAACCCTTTGATTGCTATAATTTTCTCCTGCCAAAATTTTAGTGCAAAATTTTTACCCATTTTTATGAATTTTTACTGTAATTTTTTGATAATATTGGACCAAATGGACATCACATTTCATTGGCTACAGTTCGTTATAAAAATTTTGACAAAATCCCCCCCCCCCCCCCACCCATTTGACCGGAGTATATTTTCTAAAGGTGACAAAAACTGACTTTAGCCCTCAAAGGATTGAAGTAAAACCCTGCTTCAGCATATTTAAATACTGGCAGGGTTCTCTACAGTTGGATTTTGAGGGTGGCCCACGCCTCTGTTTTTAGAACAACCTATTAATATGTTGATAAGCATATAAAAGAATATATTTTCACAAAGAAAGGATATGCAAATTATTCAATATATTGTAAATAGGTCACCCCTTTGTATTCGCAAGCTGTTGAGAACACAAGATTTTTTCCTGTATCACCAAACTGCATGACAGTAATATCACATTGGACATACAACTCATATATAGTCAGAGCATGTTTTCTATCATTTGTATTTGAATAATATTTGTTTTATATCATCATATATCTAATTGTAGGACAGTGTACATGTGCCAAGGCCCCCAGTTGTAACCAGTAGAAGTTGTGGCTATGAACATGATGCCCCAAGGCAGCACAGCATGCACCATGCATTGATTTCCAATATTGGCAATTAGCATGAAAGCTGAATTGGCTTGACACCAATTGACTCCCAGCTGTGTGTCTGTTAAACTAATTGGATTAAAATAATTAGGAATGCACTTTGGCCTGTGGTATGCATACATGTACTTGTAATAAGACATTCTTACATGTTTTTTTTCATTTGACCATAGACCCTAAAAAAAAGGGTCTATGATTTGACATAACGAGTGAGGAGACAAGATAACCCCTCTCGACTTTATATGTGGAGGTGAATGGGAGTGAGATACTTCCATAGCTAAAGTTATGAAAAGATAAATGATAACATAGAAATGATATTACTGAAAGCAATGAATGCAAAATGTGCATAAACCAATGAGCTAAATATATATACGTGTACTTTATCACTGCATCTCCATTTCAGTGGTGTAACTTGTTATCAAAATACATCTCAGATGACAAGGTGCACCGACAAATAGAGACCTTTGCTTTAGATATGTACACTCGTACATGTAGCAGAAATGGGGAATTCATTTCAGTATTAAAGGGTGTTTCAGACCAAACCGTAATACATACCTGGCATTTCGTCAAGTACTAACTGGTATCTCCCTCAGTGTTATACATGTAGTCCTGATCTTTCACAGATCCATTGTGCAGACGTTTCCCAACTGTAACTGCAATGGCTGTAATCAGTGTTTCTCCAAATACTTGAAATAGAGATGAATTTTGATTGCCAATGCCATTGAAACTAACTGTATAATAAACCACTGCATAACATACATGTACATGTACGTGTATGTCTGATAACACGTGTACATGTACCGGTAGCTGTTGTATGTTGTTTTCACACTGCTGAAGTTTCAGCTGGCAGTATATAGTACGGTAATTGTTAAGACAGAGGAAGGAATTTCTGCAACAATAAAATAATCATCTGGCTGAGTAAACATAGACTTCCTGGATCATATAGTAGAATCTTTCAGGAAGTTGTTCAGATGAGTTATCTCTTTTTGTAAAGATGAAAAGAAATCAAATTTTTGCCACAAATGAAAATAAATGGAAGTAAGCACACAGTCAGCATCAATGCTTTATAAACTTCAAATAAGGCATAAAGGGGAAGCTGTACTGAAAGATGGATATGTCTGTCCTTCATTTCATTTTGGGTTAAGCGAATACTCACAGAAAAGCTGCCTTTTGACCCTGTGAATATCACATCATATCATTCATTTTAATCTGTTACAGTTACTTGGTTTCATGATCATAATGTCAACTCCATATTTGACTCGGTGCACTTATGTCCAGAAAAAATGAGATAAAAATCGGAAGGTGGAAGGAAACACTGCTAAATCGGTACTAACCCTTGGAACTCATCATGTTTTATGAATATTCTCAATTTTGAGCCAATGCACTTTTCAGTGGTCATTGTGATTGACTCTGCTATCCACATGTAGATTTTAGGGAACTCACAAAAAGCCAGCTCACAACACTGCTCACAACACTATCCCGTACAGTAGTTTTCAAATACATCTGCAATCCCTAGGTTAATTTACATGCGTGTCAGCCTGAGTCGGGGTTCAGTTCAGTCAGAACTGTCAGATGGCAAACATCATTGATTTTGTCATAATTTTTTCCAATCCAAATCATGCACAAGCATCACTATGGCAAAGTCAAGTATTGACAGAGATGGTTTTTAAATAATATTTAGAAGGAATTTTGCTATTCTGCACATATATTGTTATTCATTTGTAAAATAGGGCACATTAGCAGACAATTTTTTCACTGTGCAAGGTATTTTGACATTTTTGATGTAATGTTTCAGGAACAAAAAGGTTATCATTGCCAGGCAAAAGGTACAAAGTAGGAGGCACCGTGGACCAGTGGTTAGGGTAATGGACTCACTATCAGAGGATGGTGAGTTTTCGAACTGGTTCAATACCCTTTAGGTCAAGAGTAATCGGACTTACTGTCAGAGGACGATGGGTTCAAGACTCTAGGACGGTGTTGTGCCCTTGAGCAAGGCTCTTTACTCCTCAGTACTCCATTGGGGTTAGTGGGTTATGCGTACCTCATCCTATAATTTGGCTAACGCCCATTGGATGATGGACTTTTTTTTAAAAAGGCATATGGATTTGACCATCTATTCAGCAGCTGTCTTCATTTGCAGCTATTTGCGTCCAACACATATGCACAACAGTGGCAAAGTTAAGTTCAAGTCTGAAGTGCTGTTACATGCAACTTTTTGGTGGAGCATGTGTACTTGATTTAAGATCTTAACCAAACCCTCAATCAAATACTGGTGACTAAATAGCAATATCATTTGCTTTATGTCACGTGACTTATTTTCTATTTGGTTATGCCGTCTATCATGTTCTTCTATTCCTTAATAATTAAATATATGACAGCATTACTATTTGAATGATACATATGAAATGTTAGAAGTATATATATCAGTACCTAAAACGTACATGTAGTAGAATATATTAAAAAACATTAGAGGATGACAAATTTCCCCATATGCTAGACACACACATATAAATTGCAGGTAGATGCAGGAAAATATATTATCTTGTTGCGTGCATCCGGTATGCTCTGTTTGATGGGTACAATAGCATCTGATATTAAACCAGACACATTAAAAATCCCTGTGTTTGTTTATTGGCTTTATTTCTCAGTTTTTCCATTACTGCCTTACCAATTGAATTGATTGGCTGTGCAGAGAACCCTAGCTTCCGTTTGATGTATCCCTCTCTGCAATTGAGGAAACATCATTGGCCTATTGCATCACCAACACATACAGGAAGCTTCAAACCCTACTCAGACAAAAGGTCACCTTTTATCAAAATTATTATTTATTGGAATTACTTCATGTCTTATAAGAGGTTTTGAAAAACCCTAAAAATAAAGTTTATATATTCACATGTGTGTAATACAGCAGAATAGAGCATGTTACGTTACTTTCTTTTAAATTTCAACATATTTCTTCTATACAAATTTGAGACAGGTATGGAAAGGATTTGACCCTTTCACCCCCAGTTCCCTGTGTACAGGTCCAACTTTACATAGAAAACAATGGATTTGGGACAAACCATAGTGGTGAAAGGGTTAAGGAAGAATTTAAATTTCAACCAACACTGGAAATTTCAACCTACACTGGTATGTGTGTGTGTTTTATGTAAACCAAGATGGTGGAATTTTAAGGGAAGATTTATTTATTTATGAATTACATACCTACTGACATGTGGTCAAATTACAAGGAGAAAAGGAATGTACAATTTTATGTAGAGGTCAAGGAGGAAAAAAATTTCCTATCTGCAATATAGTAGGTGGTCAAACTAATGGAGTGGATAAACTATTTGAGTGGTAACGGTAGTAACAGTGTGACTTTTAAGGTAGAACGCACCTCGGGGACAGACATTCGGACTCTCAAACTTTTACAATTCTCTTCTGATATACCACATGTGGGGGTTCATTTTAAAGCTCTTTGTGAAAGAAAACTTTTCACCGGCTTAGTTTTTCGAAATTCAAAAATTTTTATTTTTCTCCATAGAGTTAACACAGGGATGGCGGCCATTTTGAATTTCTAATATCGGTAAATCTTGGGTAATTTGTTTCTCTAGTACCAAAATTTGCACGGTGACCCCCTATTTTTATTCTTGATTTTGAAAGAGAATGATTGAGAGATTCCATGAGGAAAGTTAGAGAAAAAGTTTAAGTCTTTTCACTTTCGAGGTGCATACTACCTTAATGTGCTATAATCAAAAGAAAATATGATCAGATGTGAAACAATATTTAAAAAAGTTGACTATTATTAGGTTTTCCAATCATGTCATGAATATACCCACGTGTATATATGCTGTATATGAATTTACAAAGGTGCACAGTTCAAGTATCACTTGAGACGAATACAATTCTCTTCCCAGTGTTCCATTGTCTTTAGTACAATTTATGTAGCATCTTCAGACACCCACTCTTGTCAGATTGTTGAGATGGCCCCCAAAATAATCTGATGCCCATATTAATCATGTATTTCACATCAGGAAATTGTATGTAATGATAGACAAGCCTGAAGGAGATAAAAAAAATGAGAAAAGGCTATTGGAAAATTGCTTATTTTATTTCAGTTCAAAAAAAAATCATGTCTGCCCAGCAGTGTCTACCCATTTTAAGTAGGAACTTTTAATCTAGTGCTGTGTTTGTATGGTGTTGTCCGTATTTGGTGTTTTTATAGCGGTCCTGATGTTTAAAGACAATTTTCCATGTTTTTATGGACAATAAAGTATATCTTATCTAATCTATTCACAATTTGTGAAAAGCTGTGTGTTTGCCAATGTCTGAAATTGGTTAGATATAATTTTTGTAGATTGAGATGCTGTAAATCAGTGAATATTCAAATGTATCGTATTTCTTGTGTATTCAGAAAGGAAATCGAGAAATCCAGAAAGGAACAGCTAATTTTTATCTGGCTTACTGGTCAGCTTTTAACCAGTATTAATATCAGAAGTGTTGTATTTGTCTGCAAACACACCAGTGTGTAACATCTGTCATTTAATGTTTAAATTTATGTCTCTGTCTGAAGTAATATTATAACAAAATGTTAAATATCACATGGCTGGTAGTGATATGCTGGTTATGTTTTGACGCTTTTGATGTTCCGTTTTCAGTGTAGTAAGAAAAATACTGTACAGAGAAATGTACATGTCTATAATGATGGACTGGCAAACCAGAGTCACCGTACTGTGAAATAAAACTGGTTTACCTTTGCTGCATGTATTTTACGGTGTTAAGCTAGCTAAATTCCTTTTCCGCATGGTTAAATGAACAAAGGGATTTCTGTTAGAAACAGGCAAATCTAGTCCGGATTGAAATGTGCCTAAGGTATCAGTAATGTAATGACAAAATCGTGTTCAGGCATGGACTACTAAGCATAGCTTCATTTCTTGGTAAAGAAACAGATTGCAACTAATGATTTCATCAGTTGTGAATTTCAAGCTTCGTATTAGAGATTAGAGTTAGAAGGGGACAGAAAATGAATAGAGCAATTTGTAATGTGTAGATAATATCTATCAATATTATTAGCTCCCATAGCCATATGTATATATGGCAATGGAAGCTATTCTTATAGGCTAGGGAAATGTCTGTATGTATGTATGTCTGTATGTCTGTATGTCTGTGTGTCTGTATGTCTGTATGTCTGTCCGTCAACATCAAAAACTCCAAAACCGCTGTACATTTCATCTTGATATTTGGTGTGTACATGGATGATGGGCTGTAGATGAGATTTTGTTCAAATGAAGTTGTCATTGCCAAAAATATGCAAATTAAGTGAAAAAATGTAAAAACAGTCAAAATTGAAAAAACTCAATAACTACTGAGCAGATTACATGAAAATTAGCATGTAAGTACTTTGGGCTGACATGAAATGATTGTGCACATCTTGGGTCAGTATCTTGGACTTGCTATTTTTCATGAATTTTTTTGTAATTTTCTCCCATTTTTGGTCAAAAAATCTCCTGCTCTGAAACCACAAGTCCGATTGATTTGAAACTTGGTATGGAAGT
Source organism: Ptychodera flava (assembly GCF_041260155.1). Classification (NCBI taxonomy): domain Eukaryota; kingdom Metazoa; phylum Hemichordata; class Enteropneusta; family Ptychoderidae; genus Ptychodera; species Ptychodera flava. Next base: position 22,178,772 of record NC_091933.1, on the reverse strand, counting down.
GCATAGGAGTGACCTTTCCCAAATTTGGGCAAATCGTGGTGAAATTTGCATATTTTTAGTTTACACGTCCACAGACTCCCATGTATAAGCAGATCTCCATAGACTCCCATGTATAAGGCCACGAAAAATAAAAATTTAGTTTCTCATCGTATTCATATTGCAAAAAGGATGCAGTGACACAATTTTTAGTCCCCACGGATGAAGTCCAGTGAGCTTATAGATTGGGTCATGTTCGTCTGTTCGTCCATCCGTGAGTCCATCCGTTCACGCATATATCTCGGATATTTTGACAAAATGTCATGTGACCTTGATGACCTTTGATCTCAAATATACATATTTGTCCATAACTCAGTACCACAAGTGCTACCACCCTTCATATATGGTATGATGGGACAGCTTATGACGCCACATATTGTACCTCATTAATTATGCACATATCTAATTTTGAGCGAGCCAATAGAGCTAGAGGTCTGATTTTTGGTATATAGGGATAACTTAGCAAAACAATTTTTTTTAACAAAATGTCATGTGACCTTGGTGACCTTTGACCTCAAATATACATATTTGTCCATAACTCAGTAACCACAAGTGCTACAGCCTTCATGTATGGTATGATGGGACACCTTATGACGCCACATATTGTACCTCATTAATTATGCGCATATCTCATTTTGAGCAAGCCAATAGAGCTAGAGGTCTGATTTTTGGTATATAGGGATAACTTAGCAATACAATTTTTTTGACAAAATGTCACGTGACCTTGGTGACCTTTGACCTCAAATATACATATTTGTCCATACTCAGTAACCACAAGTGCTACACCCTTCATATATGGTATGATGGGACACCTTATGACGCCACATATTGTACCTCATTAATTATGCACATATCTAATTTTGAGCGAGCCAATAGAGCTAGAGGTCTGATTTTTGGTATATAGGGATAACTTAGCAAAACAATTTTTTTGACAAAATGTCACGTGACCTCGGTGACCTTTGACCTCAAATATACATATTTTTCCATAACTCAGTAACCACAAGTGCTACACCCTTAATGTTTGGTATGATGGGACACCTTATGACGCCACATACTGTACCTCATTAATTATGCGCATATCTAATTCTGAGCGAGCCAATAGAGCTGGATGTCTGGTTTTTGGTATATAGGGATAACTATAGGAGAGAAATTTTTTGACCAAATGTCATGTGACCTCGATGACCTTTTACCTAAAATATATGTTTATGTCAATATATAAGTAACCACAAGTGCTATGTCCTTTGTATTTAGTAGGATGGGAGACCTTATGACAACACACGCTTTACCTCATTAATTATGTACACATCTAATTCTGGGCAAGCGAATAGAGCTAGAGATCTGATTTTTTGGCATATAGGGATTAATTAGCAATATAATTTTTTTTTTCAAAATGTCATGTGACCTCGATGACCTTTGACCTTGATTATACATATATATGCATATTTCAGTAACCACAAGTTCTATACCCTCCAATTTTGATAGGATATTAGACCTTAGATGTCACATCTTGTATCTTTACCTCATTTATAATGCGCATATGTATTTCTTGGCTGGCCAATACTGCTAGAGGTCTGATCTTTTTTCCCGATTTAGAACCATAACTTAGACATGCCTCATGTGTTTCAAATTGGGAACAACGACATAGACCTATGTGCCCATAGATCTCAACATATACACTCCAGTGATACTTCTTAATGACCACATTTTCCTGCCCCATCAAGACTAATACTCCTATTACTGGGGGGGGACTATGTCATTGTAAATGACTTGTTGAGTTAATGGTTGTATCACAGTATTCGCGATATATCTAATTCTGTATTTTTTCCATTTTATATTCTGAATAATTACATTAAACATATTTCACTGTCTCCAGTACATTTCATTTAAGTATTTTCACTTCATGCACTTTATCCCTTTCACACATGTTCAAATATCTGATCAGAGAAAAACACTAAATAGTCCAGGATGGGAGCTACAGTGTCATTGACGCTATTATTATTAGAATATTCTAAAGTTTAACTTTTCAAAAATGTAGCTTACAGTTTTTGCAAGATATCTCCCAATGCTGTTATCTTTAGAAAACAATGTGCAAATTTTTATGGTCAGGGTCCATCCATCAAGACCATGGTTTAATTGTGTTTCTGTATTACTAAAGCTCTAATGATGAACAAAGGATTGAGCATGGACTGGTGACAGACTGATGTCAATGTATATATCAGTGCAGTTTTGCTAGAAGTGAACATATATCAGACATTGGGGGGGTGGGGGGCATCTTTACTGTGATGCATCTACCTATTAATATGTAGAGCCACCCTGAGTGACCTACTTTGTGTCTTTGAATGTGCTATTTTGTTATTTGTATGTTGTTGTTGTTTTTTTTTCCAGAGTCGGACGTTGCTAGGACTATTTCATCAGGATGCCATGGTATTGCAAGACTACGTCAGCTCCCTAGCAGAGTCAGCCAGAACAATG